>NC_073308.1:16266004-16568179 GCF_027595985.1 Sorex araneus
TAAAAGTTTGACTTTCCAAAATTTATTGAAGATGTTGACAATTTTGACTTTGCTCTTAAGGGATAAACTCTGGCCTCACTAACCAAGATCAAACATGAGATCCTGTGGCAGGTGAATATTCTCAATTATAAAACCTTTATTTATTAAAGCAAATACATCTTGGCAATTATGAGAATAAATGTAAAAAAGACAGACTGTTAATTTTTAATAAGTAGGAGGTCATGACATGTTTTATTTTCATCTGAGAAAGGCTATGTAGTTCTTTAGATCAATAATGCCAATTTGTATTTTTAGCTTGATAACTAAGTACAAAAAATGACAAAGAAACTAGACTGGAAAAATGTAAATTACCCATATTTAATATTTCATGACAAATGCAATTGGTTTCACTTTATCTGTATATTTAGTTCACATTATTTCATAGAAGATGGTTTTAAAGCTTTCCCAAACCCTGAGATACAAAAAAAAAACAAAAACGGTAGAATTAAGGAAAACTCTAGGTGATTATATTATTATCTTCAAATATCTGGCCACACAAAATAAACATATTTATTTTTACTTAAGTTCTGGATAAAAACTCAGAGTTTGACTCTGCATTAAAGTTGACAATTTTTTTTTCTGACTTATTAAAATTGCTTTTATTATATATATTTTGCCGTATACTGATTCTTAAGGAAAAATCATTCTCAAATATTAATTTTTCTATGTTCTAGAAGCCTCCCTTTAACACAGGAAAAAGTATTTGAGAATATATGCAATGCGTGCATTTTAATAAATAATTAATTTAAAACTCTTACCCATGCTCTAGAAATCCTTGTTAAAGTTATATTTCTTTCACATTTTCAGAGAAATCACTTTTAAAGTAAGCATTATTTTCCCTTTGAAATAACCTGGAAGATCTGGGATTTAAAAAAATGTAAATGCCAAGGAGGTATGGTAAATAACTCATTTAGGGTGAATTTCTATGTAGGGCTTGCTTTACTATTAAAATCTAGAAGCCCTATGAAAACAATGTGTTTGTCACTTTGTAAAGATGAAATGTAAAAAGTTAAGTGTGACTGAATCTGTTGGTCTGCATAAACACGTCATCACCAAGAAACAGGAAACACTGGTGGGGGAGAATGGGCACTGGTGGAGGGTCGTAAACCAAATGCAAATATGAAAGTTCATAAGCTTATAACTGTACCTCACAGTGATTCATTAATAAAAAAGAGAGAGAGAGAAAAAAAAAGAAACAGGACAGCTTCTAAACCGTATCACACAGCAGCAGCCTTAGTTGTGCTTCTTCCCTTTTTAAGTGCATTCTGAAAAGACTGAATCCAAGGAATGTTCCAAAACTAGGCAGTCATAAATCCCCAACATGGGCACCCACACTGTTGGTTAAGTAGAAAAAAATAACAAAAGCGAAGTTATCTTTATACAGGCAAATTCATTGCATTTTATGACAAAAACACAGACCATGAATATAATTCAATAGTGTAACTTAAAGCAAAGAAAGAATTTAAATACTCAGGAGCATCTTCTGTGAATTTAACTGATTTCAAAATAAATCATTTATTTTTATAAGAATAAAGATTTTATACAAAAATGTTACTGAAAACAATTTTTTAAATTTATTTTGTTATAATTTTTTTTAACTTTTTATTAAATCATCATGTGGAAAGTTACAAAGTTCTCAGGTTTATGTCTCAGTTATACAATATTCAAACACCCATCCCTTCACCAGTGCCCATATTCCACCACCAAAAACCCCAATATACCCCCCCGCCCCCACCCCTCACCCCCTACTGTATAACTAATGAATTTCACTTCATTTTCTACTTTACCTTGATTACGTTTCATATTTCAACACAAAACTCACTATAGTTGTTGGAGTTTCCACCAAAGGGAGACATCCCTACTACCAAGGAAGCATTTGATAATTAGTTTTCCATTGCTGGGAATGAAGAGATATATAGCCCCACTGCTCCAAGTACATAACTCTTTTTTTTTCCTTTTTCCTTTTCCTTTTTTTTTTCTTTTTTTCCCCTCATCCCCCTTCCCGCGCCTCATAGTATGGTGTACGCCACGCCGCATTTCTCCCTGAAAATGGGAAACAATCTGGAAAGAGGGATATTTCCTCTTCTCGGCCGGCATGGGGCTTTTGCTTAGTTCACAGTCCAGAGAAGTGGCTGCTACATTAATAACCTTCAATATTTCAACAAAAGCTCACTGTTATTATTTGGAGTTTCCCCCCAAGTCAGACCTTTTCAAAAGGAACCGTTTCACATTGCTGACAATTATAGATGTTAAGTCGCGCGGACGCAGCAGCATCTGCGCGGTTTTGGATTTCTGTATAAAGTCCAGGGAAAATTCTGCCAGAAATTTCATAGCCCAGATCACAGTCCCAGTGCATTGCTGTAAGAAGTCTCTGGAATCAAAGTCTTTAGGCGCAGAGGGTCCGCTTCACTCTCAGCAGCTCTGAATTTATCTGGGCCGAGGGCGTCCCGGTTACACCCCCTTCCCATGAGTCCCCAGGAGCCCCAAGTGTAAAAACCTCTGGGTTAGGATTCTTAGAAGATGGCGCCTGCCTTGTGGGTGCTGCCGCCGTTTTCCTTGCAGAAAGGCAGGGTGGGGAGGAAAAATCCACCCCCAGGCAGCACAGAGTTACAGCCCAGTTTGCAGTCCCAGTGCATTGCTGTTAGAAGCTGCGCTGGATGCCTGAATGTGTTAGGTCTCTGGAATCAAAGACTTTAGGCACAGAGGGTCCCTAATTTATTTTGATGATGCAAATTAACATACTAGAATTAGGATGCAGAGCTCTAAAAACTGTTTTTCATTGACATTTCTTTAAAACTCCACATATGCAGTGTTTAAGAACTGAATGAGGAGATCTTGTTTTAAATGAGAGCAGAGAAACTCCTTCTAAATTTCAAGGTATCAAACTCTGATTAAGGCAGGAAAACAAAATTTACTGGGCAACTACTATATAAAGATGGTAAGTATGTCAACTTTATGTACATACTTTAATTTTTAAAAAACTTAACTTCGTCAACTTTGTCTTTTTTTACTATTTTAATAAAATAATAAATTGCTACTTTTCTGTCAATCTTCAAACATATTTGTCACTAAAACATTGATAATTTTCCATGTTCAAAAGTGACATCTGTATTAAAAATGTAAAAGTATAAAACAAATAAGCTTCTCTTTATAAAAAAATCAAGCGATATCATATAGGAATATTATTAAGTAAAAATATTCTTTCAAAAATTCTTTCTTTGATATCTGCCAGCAAACTATTTAAAACAGAAATGATAAAATTTCTATTTCAAAGACTTGTTCATCAAAACACAGAGCTGTAGATAAAGATCATCTAAGTGATACACACACAATTTCTATGTTGGGCTGAATTTTGCCAACCATCATATTATAATTGAATGATAGGAAAGGGTGGCTTTTAAGTTCGACTCATAGATTTCTTGAATCAATAAGGACACATTAAAAAAAAGAATCGTCCACTAAAAGGAACTGAATGTGTAATGCCTTTTCTAGATTGGGGCTATTTAGACTACTCAGATAATGTGACTTCCATAAAGGCACAATCAGTCCTGTAACTGGGACCAAAATATTTTTCAAAATCAATCAAAGCCCATGGGTCTTAACTTCTTGGCAGCACTGAGTCTGCCAGATCTAAATAAAGATGGTGTCACTCAATCCTAGTGATTAGAGAGGCATCATGATGTGGGAAAGGTGTTTGTATATGGGCTCATGAAAAATATAAATCCAAAAAGGAGCAAAGAACTCAGCATTCTGGTCAGTGGCAAGAAATTTGGGGTGGGAGGGAGGGTTGTGGGGGCATAACTGGCTCTGTGCTTAGACTTCTGTTGATTCTTGAATGAACCATTTTGTGGTCAGGGATTAAACCAGGGGTGGATGTATGCTCAAGAGAGAACATGAGCATCTCCAAAGGAGAGGAGAGCCCCAGTACTCATTCTAGCATTAAAATATGGAGGCATCAAAGTGCACTCTCAAGAGGAGAGATGTGGGTAGCACATGCACTTAGGTAACACGTGTGCTTGGCCACACATGGGCACAGGCAGCACATGGGCTAGCACAGCATGTATGCTGGCACTGAATTTCTTAAGGTAACCGTAACCTCCTATTGGCATGGGACAAAGATGGATACTGATGTTCCTTGGTTCAAAGTGTCAGGAACAGAGTGTGGGCTAGTCAGTTGCCAGAACCACAAATTGTACTTTATATTTTTGATACAGCCTGAGTTTCAAGATCCTGTGGAATGATTTTGTATTCTTGCATTCCTCTTTTCTTTTCTTTTTTCTTTTCTTTTCTTTTCTTTTCTTTTCTTTTCTTTTCTTTTCTTTTCTTTTCTTTTCTTTTCTTTTCTCTTCTCTTCTCTTCTCTTTTCTTTTCTTTTCTTTTCTTTCTCTCCTTCCTTCCTCCTTCCTTCCTCCTTCCTTCCTTCCTTCCTTCCTTCCTTCCTTCCTTCCTTCCTTCCTTCCTTCCTTCCTTCCTTCCTTCCTTCCTTCCTTCCTTCCTTCCTTCCTTCCTTCCTTTCTTTCTTGCTTTTTTGCTTTTTAGGTTAAACATGGTGATGCACAGGGGTTACTCCTGGCTCTGCACTCAGGAATTACTTCTGGCAGTACTCAGGGAATCATATGGGATGCTGGGAATTGAACTCAGGTTGGCCACATGCAAGGCAAACGCCCTACCCGCTGTGCTATCACTTCAGCCCCATCCTTTATTTTTTCCTTAATTTTTTGAATGGAGACAGCATGCTGGCCTGTAGCCATTCCTGCTTTTAAGAGTAAGTACCCATCAGAAGTGTCTGGGCTATAAAGTACTTAATGGCAATAAAGATGACAGTTCTAAGGTTCAGCACGATGGAGAGATGATGTTAGCAGCCTGGAAAGCAACCAGAGCTCAGAAATGCAATGGGAGGTGTGGTCAAGATGAAGGAAGCAAAAATGAAAGTACATAGCCATTTCTTTAGGTAATATTTAGATAATTCTCTCTTCAATGAAGACAGAGTGAATAACCATGATACGAATTATCTAACTTGCCAGAAAATGTGTAAAACAAACAAGTCTTACCTCTCAAAAAGAGTGAAATCGAGAGAAGTGTACAAAACTATCAAGACGTTTTGAAACTAAAGATAATAATGCTATTAAATATAATAATGCTATTTTAGGGAACTTAGGCACACTACTAATTGGGCTTCCACAATGAGATGAGTATAGAAAAGCATTTGTTAGTCAAGTTTTAATTGCTAGTGAAGTAAAGATACACATTATAGATTTCTGAAATATGACTGAAAGGTTGATTTCACTGAAATTTAAAATTCTGTTCTTATGAAGGAACTTTAATCAAATACATACACACACACACATATATATATATATATATATATAAATTCTTCTAATAGTCAAGCTAAACCCAACCTTTTCATTGATAAAAGGTTGGGTAGCGGTGCTCAGATGTTGTGACAGGTGGAACTTCCATTCATTCTGTCTTCCTAATCCGAATGTCAGTTGCTGAACTCCTGAGAGAGAAAAACAACCTCGCTAAATATGTCAAATAAGCAAAACTGTACTTCTGCCTATTACACAGGCAACTTGCCTTTCTGAATCTCAAGAAAAGACAGATTCTTTCACTGGATGTGTGTCAGCCTAGGATGGATGTTCAGTAGAAAAATCTATGGCAGAGACTTCCATGAGGGTTTACAGGGAAGGAAACCTCATCTTGCTAGAAAAGCCACTGTGAAAACAGTGGATCCTCAGCACTTACATATTCCCCAGGACTAGCTGCCCTCTTACACTTAACACTTTCTCTGAATGATGTAAGTGTCCATACTCATTAGCAGGCCCAGGGCACAACCCCAGGCTGGCACTCATAAGGAATGCAGGCTTTAAGGCACACATCTGTGATCATGGTAGCTGCATGCAGAGGAATCATGCATTGATACACATTGACATTCATACCATCACGAAGTAGATCTGAAGAAAGCAGGCACTTTTCCATGTCATCTCTACTTTCAGGGAATTACTAAAACATGTTGTGTGATATTTACCCTATGCAGAGCCCTCTTTATAAAGGATAAAACATTCAACCAATGAATTCAAATCTATAAACTAATTAGTACAGTGGCAGAAATAGAACCCGAGTCCCAACATGAGAATCTTTGCTTTAAGTTAATTGATTTTAATACTAGATCATAAATAAACTAAGTACAATTTCTATTGCTTTCTGAATTTACAGCATTAATTGAGGGGTTATAGAAACAGGTACACTGCATAGTTAATGCATCACACATTGATGCCAGTGTTGTGATCTATATTTGTCACAAGCAAGTGAGAGTCACCAGTGGTACACACCACCATCAATATGTTAAAGAAAACTCATGTGCTCAGAGTGTGATATGTAGGAATTTCTATTTATCCCTCTCCTCTGAGCTACTAATGTATATAAAAATATAATTGTATATACTAATATATTTTATATAAAATATATTTTAATATACTAATGTGTATAAAAATATACATTAGTGTTATCAACAAAATATGGGTGAGGAAAATCAGGTGCAGAAAGATTCAGTGAATGGTCAGAGATGACACAGAAACTATGAACTGCGATGGTCTGGCTCAGAAATCCACATTCTCAGCAACAGCAGTATATCACACAAACAGATGTCACAGATGACATGCAGGAGACTGTTGAAAATGGGTTATGGAAATGAAGATTTGTTGGTATAATGGCTAAAATTTATTTCAGAAGGAAAGTGTTTTTATGAAATTAATGAGTATAAGAACTTGAAAAGCTATTGATATAATTATTAATACAATCATTTGATTTTAAAGTTTCGTTCAAGGGAAGTTAGGAATCCATGTACACTGGAAATATAGACTTCCGAATCTAATAAACATTATTTCATGGAAAATAAAACTTTGCTTTCAGGGTTAGAACTTCTTTAAAAGTAAAATTAGGAGCTCAAAAACAGTTCCAAGGGCTGAGTACACACAGGATGCCCACATGCAACCCCTGAGATGTGCCTTTCTTTCATATTTAGTAACTAAACCTTTTTGGTTCTACAGTAATGTTTACTTTTTCTCTCCTCTTTCTCTACATAATGAAAGGCATATATTAGGGATTAGAACCAAGGGACACCCTTCTTCAAAACAAAATGTTACCTGGCAATGTAGGGATCTTCATGCCACCAGATCAACAGGGGAACATGGTAATTTTTAGGAAGGAGAGATCAACCCCAAGTTGCCTGTGGAAGCCAGAGTTCCTGAAAAGCATCATTTGTTCTGGACAGGCCCAGTCATCAAAGTGTCATAGGTCCTCAACCAGGGGCTGTAAGAACACAGCCCTACAAAGGGCTAGGTGTGGTCTGTCCCTCCAGATTAATAATCCCATGCTGCTAAATCACTGTTGCAAGCAGAATGCCACAGTTGAAAAGATCAACTCTGGTTTTACAACTAGATACAGAAATAAGAACTACAGATGCTTCCAGGTTGTATTTCTTGCTTATTAAATTATATTTGAATATAATGATTCCAGGTGTGCGAGACCTGGGGCTAAGATCTCCAAGCCTGCTCGGATTAGGACTGGGCCTTCCCCACCTAGACCCCCTATTTTCCAGTAGCTTGACAGCCACACCCAAAAACTGCCCCCGACACCGTGTAATCCCACCAATGGCCAACATCCAGAGACTATAAAACCAAGCTCCTGGAAGAGAGCGACACAGAGTCTCTTGCCTCCTGTGCCTGGCTGTCTTCACCGGGACCCCTCGGAGGGGATGGGTTGTCTTTCCCTCCCCACCCCAAGCAGAACCTTGTCAGTTGAAGACCTCTGGAACCCAGCCATAGCCATGCTCAAGGCCACTCTCCACACGTTCGGATGAGCCTCACGCATGAAGAGACCAGTAGAAGAACCCAGGTGTGCGGGACCCAGGGCTGAGATCTCCAAGCCTGCTTGGATTGGGACTGGGCCTTCCCCACCCGGACCCCCCATTTTCCAGTAGGTTGGCAGCCACACCCACAAACTGCCCCTGGAGCCATGTAATCTCACCAACAGCCAACATCCAGAGACTATAAGACCAAGCTCCTAGACCTCTAATAGCCTTGTTCTCCCTCTGGGAGAACCTGACAAGCTACCAAGAGTCTATTGCCCGCACAGGAGAGCCTTGCAAGCTCCCAATGGCGTATTAATATCCCAAATACAATAAAAGATATACACATACCTCTCTGAGAGCCCAGCAAGCTACTGAGAGTATCCCACCCACACGGCAGAGCCTGGCAAGCTACCCATGGCATATTCGATATACCAAAAACAGTAACAATCGGTCTCATTCCTCTGACCCTGAAAGAGCCTCCAATCATTGGGAAAAAACACAAAACTGGATTTGAGAAAGCAAAAAGTCAGGATATGAACAAATACAAGAGGAATTTTAAAAGCATATGAACTATTACAGAACAGAAAGAATACACCAAGACAAAGAGAGCTTGGTGATTGTTTCACATAAAAAGTAAAGAAATGAGTCAATGTTTCATGATGAGAAACTAACATTTCAGCAACAGATAAGGGTTTCACATAAATTTCAGGTTAAGACCTATCTCCAAAGACAAACTATTTGAGACCATCTGATTTACTTTTTCTTGCAAGAGGGAGGGGTTTGCTAGTTTGATATGCCTGAGATCAACCTTACGTCCGCATGCATGAGAGGCATGAGCTTTATCAAGAAGCTATATCACCACCAATTTGATTTAATATCCTTCTGAGAAACATTAAGGAATTACACAATTAACAAAGAGTAGAAATTTAGATCTTTCAATTCCTCAGACTATAAGAATGTTAATTTTTCACTAATTCCCTCAAAAGTCAATAAAAATAATGGTATTTTCTTATCTCAGGAAAGGTCAGGTACAGAAATACAGAAATCTGAGCCAGAAAGAGTATATGGTCAACAAGATGAAAATGAACAAAACATACCATATCAAGTCAAGATATAAGGTTTACCAAGGATGTTTGACAATGTCAAATACAATTAACCAGAATATACAGAAATTTCCTCACCACACTTCACCTGTGCATTAATATTTTTCCCAAGTCCTTCAGTTTGGTTCATAAGGTACAACACACTTTTTGACTTTCAGGTTGCACAGTTTGCTGTTCAGGGTACTCACTCCGAGCTGGCCTTAGTAGATCATGCTGTGCAAGGACTCAAACCTGAGTTTCCCATGAAAAGCTCTTAAAGCTATCTCTGTGACTCCCTCTTTATCTATCTATCTTTCCTCACCTGCCAGTTTATCCTGAACTTCACTGTGCTTTTGACTTTTTTCTCATTTAGCCTAATCTTAAGCAACTTTCAAGTTATTTCTTCCCTAAATTAAATCGTTTACAGCGACTTTTCATTCTTTTAAATTTAACTTAGCTTTACAAAGACCACCACAGCAGAGCTCAGTGGCCACAAGTGCTCAGAAGTGCCCAGGGGCAAGTGGTACCAGGAATCCAATTCTGAACCACAAGCAGTTCTTACTATTTGAGCTATCTCACTGGCCCTATACTGCCCTGCATATGTCTCTTCTACTTGATTTGAACTGCACTCAGCTATGCTAAATTACTCAACTCTCACCTAAAATGAGCTATAAGCTCTTTTAAGGGAAGAATACTACTTTGCATCACTCACTCAGTGACTAAATATTCAATAAAATATTAATTTGGGATAATAAAGTAGCATAACTCTAAAGATGACACTTGAAAAATTCACTTTTACCAGTAACTTTTCATGATAATTTTGAGAATCCAACCAAGTGATTCATATTAATCATACTTAACTCTAATATTACAGTTATGAATGTTTCGGTAAATAACAGTTCTGCATAGTAAAATACACAGACATGATCAAACACAATTAAGCTTATTTTACATGCTTGCATAACTAAGTAATAACAGAGTTAACTTCCAAAATATAGTGAAGATAATGCTTCTTTATAGTTATATAAATAACCCTTCTTCCGGAAAGTATATCTAAAGATGTTCCTACAGAAGTAGATGTACAGTGGACATAGTACAGTGGGCAGTGCCAGTTTTGATCCCTGGTACCCTATAAGGCCCCCGAGCATTACCAGGAATGCCGAGCACCTCTGATGTGGCCCAAAAGCAAAAAGAAAAAAACCTTTTTTCCTAAACCATGATTGATTCCAACTTTGCAACATTCTTTCATGTATTTAAATCTGTATAGCATCAGTTCATAGGATATCCCTGCTGTGAGGAATGTCTGGCCCACAGGGAAATTATGTTCCACAAAACCCTGTGGTCCATGATGGAACAGAAACAGATGCTTTTCCTGTTACTGGGTCCCCATCTACCTGTATTGTGTCACCTACAAATAAGTATCCAATTGACATGTTGCAGAAAAAATGTCCCCACCCAAAGGTGGCACTTTGCCTTTATCTCCAAGCTTTTTAAAAATAGTCGACTAGTGCTTTTTCATACCCATCCCCTAATTTTCAGTGATGCTAGGGATAAAACCCAGGGCCTCACATGTTGAGGTATATATGTACACTTAACTGAGTAACATACATCCCCGTATTTACATGGTCTTTTTGTTCCTTTGTTTTGTTTTTCAGGGGAAGGGGGCACACTCCATAATGCTCAGAACTTACTTTCTTCTCTGTGCTCAGGGATCAATCCTGGCAGACTCAGGGGACCAGATGGGATGCCAGGGATTGAAGGGATTGAACTCCGTTTGGTGAAGTGGAAGGGAAGTGTTCTACCTACTGTACTATTGCTCCAGCAAATGTTTTGGTGTTTCTGGGATCCTTGTACATGCTGCAAGTGCTCTGGTAATGAACTATATTCCCAGTCTCCCTTTTTGTTTATACACTTTTCTGTAGTTCTTGTTTAACTTAACAATCCCATCATTAAGAAAATTGTTCTGCGTTACCCATATTGGTACTGAGCCTCTTCCACCAGATCCCCCATTTTCCAGTAGGTAGGCGGTCACACCCAGAAACTGCCCCTGATGCTATATAATCCTATCAATGGCCAACATCCAGAGACTATAAAACCAAGCTCCCGGAAGCTTATAGACATCTTATAGCCTAGTTCTCCCTCTCGGAGAACTTGGCAAGCTACCGAGAGTTTCCTGCCTGCATGGGAGAGACTGGCAAGCTCCCTGTGGTGTATTCATATACCAAAACCAGTAACAATGATGGGTCTCATTCCCCTGACCCTGAAAGGTCCTCCAATGTGGCACTGTTGGGAAAGATGAGTGATGAGAGGCTTCTAAAATCTCAGGGCTAGGATGAATGGAGATGTTACTGAGACTGCTCGAGAAAATGAATGATCAATGGGATGATGATGATGATGATGATGATGACGACAATGATGATGATGATGACATTTTCAGGTAAGTTATGGAACTGCAGAATGTTCTGGTAGGTTGAACTGAAAGTCCAGAGTGACTAATATTTCCCAGGATAAACAAAACTGAAGAAGGGAGTATTTTCATGTGGACAGAGCACAGCGGCACCATGAAAAGGGGAGCAGGCAGTGTGTGCTGCTGGTGGGGGATGCATAGTGAAGCAGGGCATGCATGGATGCCAGGGTGTGGGCCTATGGCCACACCACTGGGCCCTGAGCCTAGAAGCTTCATGGCCATCTGTCTCCCTGGAAGTTTTCCCACCTAAGAGACAATGCAAAGAGTGTGAAGAGGGCAGAAGCAGAGAGAAGGGAGTCAAGCTTCTAGCTCTCAGCTGAAGTTCTGGCTGAGTGCAATCAAGTCAGAAGAAGGGTGAGGTAGCAGGTTCTCAGCAACCATACTACATTTAGAAGTCCACTGGACTAGTGGATTCACATGTGCTTCAGCTAGGAAGTGGGGTGGTGGGTGTGGATGTTCAGAACATCCCACAGGCAAAGCCAGTGATCTCCATAACCAGCAATGCTCAGCACGCCTGCCCAGCCCTGCCAACCTCCTGAACTGAAATCCTATTGTTTCCCACTTCTGATGGCCATTCTCCTTTTGTTCCTCTGAACCTTCCAACTCCTGGGTAATCCACTTGCATTACACATAGTTTATCTTAAATAGCCAGCACATTTGCTGTTTGTCCAATTAGGTCTAGTGTAATACATTTCTAGGATTAAAGCTTCCCTTTATAAAAAGTTCCATAATTTAATACTATGAGAAAACTTTTGCTTTGACCTATTTTCTTTACAAAGATAACTTGGTGTGGTTTATCTCTCTGGAAACAGGCTCACTTCCAAATTTTTGAGGACAAGGCTTCCTTTTCCTATCAGTATGTTGTCCTTTATTCTATGGGGACTAGCCCTGAAAATCCTAAGAATACTTACAGGAAGCACTTGATTTAATGCTCTTTAATACCTGACACACAAAAGCACAAATGAGTTAAACTAAAGAAATGAAAGCTACATAGGGAGAAACTAATACAAAGAAAAGGTTAGAAAGGAAAAATGGATAAAATCACAGTTCTAATAATGACAAGGAATTATTATGTGCCTGGGTCTACTAAGCAATCATTTAATCCTCGGCAAAAAGAAAAAGAATAAAAAAGCTTATGTGCAAATAATGTGCTGCAGAAGCTCTTAAGGAAATTGTGAGATCCTGAAATTCTACAATGAAGCACCCAAATCAATAATTCCTTTCTTATATAATTGGAGGTCAGAAAAATTTCTTTTATCCTGGGGTTATATGCATAAGATTTCATTTATTTGACAGGTTGGAAAGTGAGATATTTGATGGATTGTTTTGTTTTATTATTGACAAATCAAATGCAAACTTTAGATATCTTGATGACTTTTTAAAGAAATTTGACTTTTTGTTTCTTTTTGGTGGGGTCACACCTGGTTATGATCAGGGATTCTTCCCTGTTTTATCTTAAATAGCCAGCACATTTGCTGTTTGTCCAATATGTCCAATGTACAAAAAGATAATTCCTGGTGGGGCTCAGATTGAACCTGGATCAGCTGCAAGCAAGGCAACTGCCTTAAGCCCTGTATTATGTTTCTGTTCCCCTTCAAGAAAATATTTCTAGCAAGCACTATATACATACCCGACTTTGCACACAGTAATTGATTGAATCAACTTAGATGATATAAACTCTATTCTTCAATGAGATAGACCCTCCAAGAAAGCTGACATAGAGGATAATTATCCATCTCAGTATTTCATCATTCCATCTCTACTTTTTGAATTCTTCTTCGTTGTCCCTCAGGGACCATGTCTTCAAGTTTCCTTGGTTTGTTCTATATGACTCCAGCAAGGCAAACCCTAGTGTGTTCCACTGAGAATCTCAGAAGTATCTGTAAGGGTGGCTAAGGAAATACTAGAGAGTAACAGAGAGAAGTTCTGACAGTAACAGACAGAAGCAGGAAGAGAACATGACCAATAAAGGGGAGAATATAAGGACCCAAGAAAGATCTATGACAGTCAATTTAACTGCTCATGTTTTTTTGTTTTTATTTTTTGGTTTTGGGACCACATCAGCAGTACTCATGGCTTACTCCTTGTTCTGCACTCAGAGATCACTTCTGGAGTGCTCAGAGGGACCATGTGAGTGCTGGGGATTGAACCTGGGTCAGCTGAATGCAAGACAAGCATCTTGTCCACTATCCTACCTTTCTAGTCCCATCAGAGACTTTTTAATACTGAGGTGTTTCTGAGTTGAGAGGTGTTCTCAATTCAGGGTGTGTGCTCTAAACATTCTAAGATGCTTTCTAAGGATCAGAGGTCCTGAACATGTACCCTGAATGAAAAACTAGGCTGAATGCTTTCAATGGGTGATTCCTCTGAACTGCTGACAATACCAAGAAGAACTAAAATTTTCCTTGTTATAGACAAGAGCGGGTGGCATCTCAGAGGGGGCTAAACTATTTCCCAAGGTCACACAAATACAGATTCATGCATGGACCCTTGCAGGCTCTCTCATGGCTGCTTCCACTCCTGGTTTCCAATTCAAGCCTAATTTTCTCTTCTGAAATATTTAGGAATTCTACTCAAATTAAGAACTGATAAACATTCTGTAAAAGCAATTAGGATGAGCCTAATGAAAAGATTAACCTGTATTTACTGAAAGTTAATTACCTGAAGTGTGGTATGCTCGGTGCTTTGGGGGACAGAAGGAATCAGAAATAATATCTACTTTTATGGAAATAAGAAGAGGGCTAAGCATAGCTCGAATTAAATAACAATGCAGGCATTCAATCAGAAACAAGAGGCACAGAAAGCAGAATACCAGACAAACTGAAACAGATGGTGTTTCAGGGTGTCTATTCTGCCAAAGTGACCTCTAAACTCTTTCTAAACAGTAAGACTTACCTGATAAGAAAGTTGTATTTTCCTCGGGTATTTTGTAAAAGGTAAAATGTGATTAGGCAATGCTTCCGGAAGGTGGGAAGGTGTTTCTAGTAGGGAAAGTGATTTCCCTAAGAATGGAAGCAAGAAAGAGCAATGATGATATCCTGAGAAGACCAGCACATTGTGGTCACTGTTGTAATTGACTCAAGTCTACTGGTAAAGTGCCTTCAAAGGGAGACTGGGGCTCCCCCATTGCCCTGAAGAGCGAGAATCTAAGGAGAGTTGAAGAGCACTGATGTAGTTGCTAGAGAGGGAAGACCATGGAAGTTGGGGCAAGTGAGTGAGACCCTTGGAAATGTGCACAGCAAACAGGTAGTAATTCTTAAGGCTATCTTTTCCTATATGCATCATAAGCAGGGGAGTGTGAGGGACACAGTGATGACACAGTTAAGTAGGCTGGTAGACATTCTGAGACAGTGGGAGACGGAGAGAAAGAGAGAAAGGGAGAGGGAGAGGGATAAGGAGAGGAAGAGGGAGAGGGAGAGAGAGAACAACAGGGGTGCGTAGTTAAACAAACAAGCTGCTTAGGGTTGGTAGTTGAGGTTGCAATATGGTGAACCAAGTTGCTGGTCAGGAGCAGGAAGCTTTGAGGCTGGACCAATGAGGAGACATTCACACAGGCTCGCTACCAAAGAACTAACTTGTTTGGCTACTTTCCACTCTCCTTCCCTCCTTTCTCCCTTCTCTCCACTTCTTCCCTTCACCTGTGAGTGCTCAGGTCTATTAAGATTACCTGGATTGACTGGATCTGTGCACAGGGCTCACTTCTGGCAGGGCTTGGGAGGCCCTATGTGGTGCTGGAGGTTGAACTGGATAAGCTTGCAAGGCAAGCACCTTATTTCCTGAACTATCTCCCTGGCCCCAGTCCTAATTTCATCTTACACTGCATGGGGAACTGTACCCAGCATACATGACATTTGATTAAAATACAAAAACTGCTGTAGCTGGCAGCGCAACAGGAAAGAAGAGGTAAATATTTGAAAGCGAGAAGTGGATGCTGAACCAGTACCAACTGTATTTGTGTATGAATCAGGTACTGTTTAATCCCCAAGCAAAATCCTGAAAAATAAGATATGTGTCACTTTTACCTTGAAGATGAGAAGATCAAACTTTAGAGATGCTCAATAGCTTGGCAATACAGGTAGAAAGTGTCTGGGTCACAGGCTGGCTGTGAAGGCATCAGACCTGGAATAGACAAGGGAATTGTCCTCTACAGTATCCAACCCTCTCTCTGCTTTATCATTAAAATCATGTAAAGTTTATTACACAGAAAAGCACAAACAATGCTCTATCTTAAAAAAGATTTGAAAAGCAAATAGCCAAACCACCATTGTCATCATCAAGGTTAAAGTTTGAATGTTGCCAGCACCTTATCAATCTCCTGGTACTCCCCCATCCCAGATCTCTCGTGTGCCCATTCGTAGCCCTAAGTCTTTCTCTTCCTCATAGACAGCAGAGTTGTCATTTTAATAATAGTCTCTTTGCTTTGCTACCCAGGAATAAATACAAAATCAATGTGATTGATCTCTGCAAACTTTTCTACTTTGTATTAATGAGATTATAGTGCTTATAGTTTTGGTTTTCTTTGGTCCAACATGAATTTTATCATTCTGATTGTACTGCATACCTAGACATACTTCGTTCATTTTTACTGCTATATGGTATTCATGGACAGAACAACTTCTGTCCATGTAACTTCAAGAGAAATTATTCCAAAGTGCTCCCCATGCACCTATCCTCACAGTCAGTTTGTTTCTGAGTGATGGTTAGTATTTAGGGGTCATTCGGAGAAGAAGCTATACCAAAGAATGGACGCTGGATAAGGTGAACTCAAGGTGCTAGGAGAGATATGGTCTTATTTTGTGAGTTCAGAATGTTGGGCAGTGCGTGATGCATGCATTTGGTGGCTGAAAGCCACCTCCCCAGGTATCCCCAGCAGAGAGGAACAAAGAGACAGGGGACCACAGACTGATGGTAAAAAAACCTGCTTAATGCTGATCTGTTAACATACTTATAGAACATCTGAGGGGTTTAAGATATTGGACTGCATGTAGCTGTGATTGGTCATTTACAGAGGTAAAGCATTTCAGTGGAGGCAATTCTCAAGGGGGCTTAACTCAAGGAGATACTCTCTCTCCCAGGTACATCTATGTTGCTTTTTTCTCTTTCACTTTAGTTGTACATATTAAACAATTAAGTTTACTTCTAATTAATACTTGCAGTTATTTGGATAAACACAGTAAGAGGTATAGTTTTCAAAACTTAATTCTCTGGGCTCCAAGGGTGAGCAAGCCTTTTTACCATAAATCTCAGACTAAATCCTCAGGCCAGTTCAGTTTGTCCTTCCCCATGGGGGTCCTCTCATAACAGCTTGCATCAAGACCATGTATTATGCTTTCTAGACTGTCCATTTCAATGCTGGGTCATTTCACTGCTTACCCTGGGTCCATCTCAGTCTCACAGTGGGGTGTTAGCAACTATGGCAACCGAAGCCTGTGTCAAGTAATTATGACAGATGCCCAGGAGTATATATATTCCAGAGTCAATCAACTCCCAAATATTAGTAGCACAGCATTAAAAGTCTTTCTGTGTTTAACCAAAGAATATTGTTCTGGAGTAAAAATGTAAAAAGGCTATAGGGAAAATAGAAAAACAAATAATTCACTTCAAATACAAGAAGTTTTGGCTTATAAAAAACCAAGACTGACTTGGGGAATTGTGACAATGAGAGGTAAAACACAGAGGAAAAGTTAAAGATTAACTCGGGAGATTGGGGGTGCTCATAAGAGAATTGTAAGCTTTTTTGGGAAAAGAAAAGGGGCAGTTCACCTGAAACGCTTAGGGTTAATGTCCAACATCATTCCATGATATTTTATTAAGTTTTTAGCATAGTTAAGGCAGAGCCACAAGCACTGGTGCTGACAGATGCTTACTCTTAGCTCAGAGGGAAATATTTCAAGATGCAAAACAGTAACATGTGTGCTTCACTATTTCATAGTCGCCTTAATGCATGCACATTTGCATGACTGTTTATTCAATCAACACACCAGTTACTGAGTGCCTTGTGGGTCCATAGCCTCACTTAAAAGCTGAGGCACAGAAGCAAAACCAGGAAACAAAGTCAAAGCAGAAATCAAAAGCAAAGCATGCCTCTGCAGACTTCTTCCTCCCATTAGCCAGATCCATTGCTCCAGTCTGAATATACAACTTTAGGTCTTGGCCAGGGAATGAAGGTTTTCTAAGCTATTATATCCTCACCATTAAAAATGAGTGTCAGAGCCTTATCCTGGGGACCTAGCAGAGGTAACATGGATAAAATGAGTGAGCAGGCATGAAAGTACCAATTCAGGGAAAATACCAATACAGATCATACTTTCAAGGTGAGTTAACATCTTATTTGCTATGAGAAGCTCACCAGAGTTCCTCCTAGCCTGACCCCTGCCCTGGCATTCCTTGTGAAAATAATCTGCACAACTTTCCAAAGGGCCTCACAGAACAGTCTGCAGTCTCTGCTGGCCTCCTGTCTGCTGATCTGGCAGTTTCTCCAACATTCTCTGATTCTGCCTCCACTCTCCAAGTCCAGAGCATGCAGAGTGAAGGAACAAGTGATTACTCAGTACTGTAACATACATTTTATTAAAAAAAATCTGTTCTCATGAACAGAACTGGTTTGGTGATTTGTTAGTAAATGTTGGCACGGTATATGCCACGTCCCTGCTACATGCTTGGGATACAGATGTAAGTCATGCAAACAGTCCTGAACTCTGCATTCAGAAGACTTTTAATAAGTGAGAAGGAATGTCCAATAAGTGCATTTTGTATCCATCAAGTTTATTATATTTTATTTTTATTTTTTTCCTTAATGAATCACCGTGAGGTACATTTACATGAAAACATGAAAGTTACTTATGAACTTTCATGTTTGCATTTGGTTTACATCCCTCCACTGGTGCCCATTCTCCCCCACCAATGTTTCCAGTATCCCTCCCGCCACCCCCACCCCAACCCCCACCACCCTGACCTGCCTCTACGGCAGGGAATTCCCTTTTGGGTGTTGTAGTTTGCAACAGAGGTATTGAGTGGTCATCATGTTCGATCTATAGTCTACTTTTGATATGCAGCTTTCAACCTGAGTGGGTCCTCCCAAAATTCTCTGCTAGGTATTCTCTTCTCTCTCTGCTGCCTTTCCCCCCAGCATGTGAGGCCAATTTCCAAGCTGTGGGGCAGATCTCCTGGTTCTTATCTCTACTATTCCTGGGTGTTAGTGTCCCATTTTGCTACTTTATATTCCACATAAGTGCGATCTTTTTATGTCTGTCTCTTTCTTTTGGACTCATTTCACTCAACATGATACTTTCCATGTTGATCCACTTATATGCAAATTTCATGACTTTGTCTTTTCTAACAGCTGCATAGTATTCCATTGTTTATTAAAGAAGAATCAGATAAAAGAAAAGAAAAAAAATGGGAGAGGCAATCACGAAAATTCTAACCTACTCTGAATGTGTTATGGGGAAAGGTTTATTTGAGAAATGCATCTTTCAGCTGAACTTGTAACTTGGACCTATTTAATAAAGAGGAAAAGTATCATAAATCATTATTTGACTACTTCTAACACAGAAAAAAATACCTAATAATAAACAGAAAACTTTCAATATACTATTCACAAAATTAAATATTGTAGATTTCCACATCTAGAACTTTTGAGCATGCCTCGCCTCTTTTGCTTTAATGATGTCTAAAGTGCAACAAAAAAGAGCCAAAACCATGTCTAGGGTGCCAAAAATAAAGAAGAGGGGATCTCAGTGGTCCACTTCCTTTAGGTGTTTAGAGAAGGAAGGAAAGCAGTCACATTCATCTCTGCCTCACACCTCAAAGCTGTGTGTGTTAGCCATGAATTAGGGGAGAGGAAACAGTGAAGATACCAGTGGGAAACTGATGCCAACTCAAATGATAACTCCAGATACTTGCATAAAGGGGCCAACTGGGAGAGATGGGGAGGGTGAAGGTAAAGGCCAGTCTGAAAGTGAGGACTTTTTGATTAGCAAAGCCAGGAGCACAAGGAGAGCCGGACCAACATTCTTTCAAGGGGGAGTGTGGGAGAAAGGAGAATCCTGTTTCTGGAGAAAGTGGGTGTTGTGGTAAAGGGTCACTGGATAGACCTTTGGTAGAGGAACAGAGTCCTGCAGGCAGAAGGGCCACAAATGGAGTCAGTCAATGCTAAGATTTTCTTCCTTGACTTTTTTGGCTATGCCAAAAGGAAACCAGGACCATAAACAACCCACTGGCCCGGAGAGTGAGATCAGCCTATAGGGCACAAGGTGAGGGCAGAGAAGTGGAGAGTGAATCTGGAGTCATTAATGGAAAATATCTTGTCGTCCCATTGTTCATTGATTTGCTTGAGCGGGTATCAGTAACATCTCCATTGTGAGACTTGTTGTTACTGTGTTTGCACATAGAATACACCACGGGTAGCTTGCCAGGCTCTGCCGTGCGGGCAGGTTACTCTTGGTAGCTTGCTGGGCTCTCCGAGAGGGGTGACGGAATCGAATCTGGATTGAGTGCAAGGCAAACGCCCTACCTACTGTGCTATCTCTCCAGTCCAACAGAAAATAATTAAGAAAAAACTATGGCTGCATTAATACTGCATGTGTTTTGGGGCATTTATTTATTGCTTCCTGTCATGAGGTAATAACAAATGAAATAACTTTTTGAATCAAGTTCTACCAATTCAGTTCTTTAGCAAATAAACCCCACTGGCCACCTATCACAATCGGTTGCAAGTTTATCACTTTGCTTTCTCCATCATGGTAGAATTCTTAAGGAGTATAATTTTCACAGGGAAGTGGAATTGTAATTGTCCATAAGGGACACCCTTTGGGATCTCTCTCATTGGGCTTCTTCATCATGCCTTGTCAAATTGTATTTCCTAAAGTGCTCAATGGTTTGTCACGTATGACCAGAGGAGATCTGATACAAGCACAATGCAGAGTAGACTGAGTGCAAGGTATCTCTGCTTACATGGAAGAATTCTGTTTACTGTAATAATTAAACAACAATGCTTCCGAGTGCATAAAAATAACATGCATAGTGGATGTTGAGGTTCCAAACATTTGTTGGTTTGTTTCCGGCACAGACTAGCAATCTGAGTATCAGCTCAGGGCTTTCCCCAATGGTCCCGATGATGATTGAATGTGACAGGTTACTCCCTATGTGAATACTTGATCCCTCAATTAAAACAGAAAAGAGAGAACACAGGGCAGGAGACTGCCTTATTATGGCTGTGTGCTCCTAAAAATGGCATCCACTCAGAGTCTGAAAATGATGGGGCTGGGGAAATTCTCCCTGACATGCTGGTCGGAAGTGTTTCATAAAAGTTACACGAGGTTTGCACAGAACTGTCAAACAGCTTTCCTGAGTGGGCCGCTACATTCCAGACTACATTTCTCTTGTCGAAATTCAACAATTTTGTGAAAGAAAACAGAGTCACAATGACTCTTTAAAAATGACGGCCAAGTAAAAAGTAAAACTGGAATTCTGTTAGAATAAAGACATAGGAAAGTTTAGATGTTTGGAATTTTTAATAATTGCACCAGGAAGAAGATAGTAGATAAGAAAAAAAGTGTAACTATATGTTTTCTCTTGTCACAGCATTGGTGGAGTCTTTCCTGAGGAGCACTTTGATCATGAGCCAAGGCACCATACAATGAATGAATTAAGGCATGAATATTAAAAATCATTCATCCCTTGTTTGTATTATGTTCCTATTTCACTGACTGCCCTGGCTTGAGTAATTAACTTGCTTAATACTCATAAATTGGGGTTTTCACATCTGAGTGTGGAAATAACAATAACTCTTTCATGGACTGGTTACTGAGAATTAAAGTACCTGGCATGCAGCAATAAATTTCAGCAGCAGTAATTAGTATTAGTTTTGTAATGAAAGGGAATCAAATGCTAATAGACATATGCCTTCACATAGATATATTCAAAAATTATTTTATTGCTATTGCTAATAAAATATCTCTTAATGCTTAATAGACACATACCTTCAAGTAAATAGATTATAAAATATTTTATTGCTATCCTAATAATAGTATATTATATATTTATTTATGTGAAGACTGGCATATTTAGAAAATATAGTTAACTGGTTTCTGTGCAATCCATATCTAAAATAACATTTAACTTCCAAAAAATGAAACTAAACATCCCTCTAATTAGATCTATAATCTTCATGGTGCACTGTATGAGACCGCAAAAAGGATCCACTTTCTTGAGTTTTCTGCTCTTTATGAACAGGATCACCACCATTCTCATGCGTATTCATCTATAAATTTCCACAAATGGCTGAATCGAGCAAAAGCTTCCCTAGGTGTCTCACACTCTCTTTCCTTTCCCAGGAGGCTCATGGAACATTGTCTAAAGGGATCTTTGACTGCTCTGCCATCCCTGGCATTGGCAGACTCTGAAGGCACGTGCACTGTTGCTACCCTACACAACCTGCTTGCCATGCTATCCTTATTATTTTTTTAATGCCACTCACAGATTTTCCTCAAATGAGGTAACTGCTACATTACACTTACAGGTAACATTACACTTGCTGGGGGTTGGCATCATAACTCCATTTCTATGTGCTCCATAGCACGATCACCACCGGAAAATCTGCTGGTGGGGACAAGAGCTCGCATGGCCCTCTGGGTAGTGATATGGAGATTCCTCTAAAAGTTAAGAACCAAGTGGCTGTGGGGCTGGTGAAATTGAGCAGTTAAATGTGCATGCCGTGCAGGCACAAGGACCTAAGTTTGACTTCTGGCACGCCCTAGGCCATGATGCTCAGGGCCAAGCCTCTGTAAGGACTGAAGGCACAGGAGAGTTTGGCAATTCCCAGCCGGTGTCATTGTGGTTAGGTGGTTGCCGAGGCCACCTTACAGGCTCCGGCTATGAGGCTTGACCCTCCATACTGCTTCTCACTGAGGGCCGGTGACTCAGAAGTCTGGGCACCCACTGGAGGAAATTAGAGGTCCTAGAATCCTGCTGAAAGCACAGCCTCTCAGGGATGCCTGTGCGAGAGTCAGGGAAACACAGACTCTGTCCAGAGAACAGGATTGGGGCATCGTCTGTAGGTCCATGAAAACAAGGGAGCAGATCAGGCGGGGCACATGTGAGGGAAGCAGAGCTGCAGGCGGGAACAAGTGATAATGATTCTGCACTTAAAGACTCTCCTTGGTGGACAAAGGTGAGTAACTGGCCAGGACCATTATTCACAGGAGCCTAATCACAGAAGTATGAATGTGTGTTGGTAAGAGAGGGGTCATGAGAGCTGCAGCTTCCCTTAGTGGGAGCCTACACTCCTTGGCAGAGAGGCTAGGAAATGCCACTAAGTAGTCATGGAGATGTGTCTGCCATGCTGTTATGTGAGGGAAATAGCTGTCCACAGGACACACAGTGTGGCTTTGTTCTTGTCCAGCAAATTCTGATTAGATCCCTGTGTCTTAAAGTGATCATTGATCAATATAAATGTTTATCTTAAATGAACATAACCTTAAATGAACAAGAAAAAGATTAGTATTTTTACTTTCTGGTTTAAAAGTTGATTTCCAGGTTGATTGCTGGGTTTGATGCTGCCAGAAGGTCAACCTATACCTGTAGGGCAAGTGCATCAGCAGCCTGATGGTGTCTTTAGACTTTCAGATACCCCAAAATTGCTGCTGTGCCTTTGACCAGACCCCAACAACTTGGGGTCAAGTTTACCAAGAAATTATATAGCCAAAAGTTAGGTATATGGGAGACACACCCACAAACCACTCCGGCTTAGCTAAATAAGCCCATTTATTGGCCTTATTTCAGAGACCCTAAATCTTGAAAGAGATCAAAAGATATAATTAGAACCTGTAGTGAGGAGGTAGGCGGGAACCCGTGACTTGAAATCTTGGGGAACCCGAGATCTCCAAGCCTGCTTGGATCAGGACAGGGCCTCCCCCCCTTCAGGTCCCCAGTTTTCCAGTAGCTTGGCAGTCACACCCACAAACTGCCCCCGCCACCATGTAATGTCATCAGCGGCCAAGACCCAGGGACTATAAACAAAAGCTCCCAGAAGAGAGTGCCGCAGAATATCCTGGACATTATATTCCATGCATAACAAGCAATACAAAAAAATTTATCTAGCTTTGTTTTTTTGGCAGGTTTGAGTGGTGGGACTGGTGTCAAAATACTGAGTGTAAGCAAAGTAGAGAGAGAGTATGGGGGAAATTGTCTGCCACACAGGCAGGGGAAGGGTTGGTATGGGGGTGGAAAGGGAAATACTGGGGATTTGGGTGGTGGAAAATGTGCACTGGTAAAGGGTTGTGTATTTGACGATGGTATGACCGAAGCTAAGACATGAAAGCTTTGTAACTGTATCTCACAGTGAATCAAAAACAAAGGGAGAAAATAATAATAAAATAATAAAATTAACATTCTGAATAAAAAAAAGTAATGTGGAGTTCATGCCCAATTCAATCAGCTTAATCAATGGCTGAATAAATAGCAGTACTCCTACATTATAAAAAAAAGTTGATTGCATTTTATTATCCTCTCTATGTCTTTTTTATTGTGGTTAAAAAAAACGGTGATACCATATCACCTATTTAACATAGCAGATGGACATTGCTATAGCTCAGATTTTTTTGGGGGGGATGGGGGTGGGGAATGAGGGTGGTTTGGGTCAGGTCCCTCAGTGTTTTGGGTTTTTTTCTGGTTCTGTTCTGTGCTCAGCGATCCCTCCTAGTGGTGCTCAGGGGAGCATATGTAGTGCCAGGGATTTACACTTGGGTCAGCCACGTGCAAGAAAAGGACTTACTTCCTGTATGATCCCTCCAACCCCTACTTTAGATCCTTGGACCTTGCCTTCTTGCAAAACAGATACCCAAAACCCAATGAACAGTAACTCTCCAAGTCCCAACCTTTGTTCCCTGCTGACCACATTTTACTTTCTGGTTTGATGTATTTGACTCTTTTACATATCTTGAATAACAGGAGTGATGCAGATATTTGTTCTTTTCTTTTGTCATTGGCTTTAATTTTTTAGCATAATATCCTCCAGGCTCATATATGTTCCTTACAGCATATAAAATTTCCTTCTTTCTAAAATATAGGTGACATATACACCCACATTTTGTTTGTCTATCTTTTGTTCAGAGTCAATTGGGTGACTTCCATCTCTTGATATTCCAAATAATGTTACACTGATGTGGGTCAGAAAACTCCCCTCCAAACTCTATTTCCTGTTGTTGGAGAAGTGAACTGTTACATGGTATGGTCATTCTATTCTGAACTGTGTGAGCAGCTTTCTGTACTGCTACACATTACAATTGCAACATTGTGTTTTTCTATCAGCAAGGCACACAGTTCTAATTTCTCTACATCTTCATCTTAAAAGATGTTCTGGTTTAGTTTCTAGAGTCTAATCAGCAGCTTTTTAACTGGGCCTATATTATACACTGGGAACTATTTTTAGCACCTCAGTAACAGCACTGAGCAAAAGATGGTAAAAGCAGAAAAATTATTTGACTGCGTGAGGTATGTGCTAAAGTTGAGTGGGGACCTGCTGCTCTTGAGGTGGGACAAAGCAGGCTGGGAACCAAGAAAGAGAGCAGTGAAAGCAAGTAGCTGTTCTTTCAGCCCCAAGGAAGGAGTGTGACCAGAGTAGAAAGAGAGATCATTTCGATCTGAATCAGCTTTGAAAAATAGAGCTCATTTTCTCAAATGCTCCCAGTGGCTCAAGAAGCAAACATTTCTATGGAAATACGTTATAGGTGGTATTTGACACACGACATCTCTATCAGAATACTTATGTCTTTCCTATTTAGTAGGAAACATGCAATCTTTCCTACCTTAAACTGCAGACGCATTAAATTTTCTCATTTTTTTCAGGTTTACAAAATTCTAGTAAAGTGAACCACTTAGGGTCATAACTAACACAGACAATATTTTGGAGCCTAGAGTATGAAAAATCAGTATAGAGGCACCTGATCTAAAATACAAGTCCAGATAAGATGTGACTCTTGGATCTGAAGAACCACACAGATATATTCCTATACCTCTGGTCTTCTCCAGAGTTTCTTCATACAGGTAGAATCTTAATCAAATCCCACCTTGTCATCTCTTGTTTATATGAGATCTGGTAACCCTGAGGTTGACCAAGAATGAGGAACGTTCATCTGGGTATTTACAGGACGATGGCTCACTGAAGCTCTATTCCGAATGGACACATACATTTCAATGACACAGGCATGAGAGTTGCTGGTTTGTTTGGGTTGGAAGTAGGCATCTTATTTGATAGAAATATGCAGGTGAGATTGTTTGGGAATAGAAGTAGAGAAAACATGGGGTTAAACGTCTGGAGAACACCCAGATTTAAGCTGGGGTCAGGGTGGTGTTGATAGTGAAGGAGGAGAAAGGGTAGATGAAGGTTAAAGAATGAGGAGACATCTGGGCTGGAGTGATAGCACAGCAGGTAAGGGGTTTGCCTTGCATTCGGCTGACCTGGGTTTGATTCCCAGCATCCCATATAGACCCTTTAGCACCACCGGAAGTAATTTCTGAGTGCAAAACTATGAGTAACCCCTGTGCATTGCTGGGTGTGACCCAAAAACAAAAAGTAAAAGGAATGAGGAGATATCAACTTGGGTTTTTTGAGATTAAAATGTGATCAAAAAATCCTGCTGATATTCCTGCAGGTAGAGAGGCTTAGTTGGAGGATGTATAAAGGCATTTTGATACATTAGTATTTAGAGGATAATCACGTCAGTAGGATATTCTGATTATTTGGATCTTTTTTTTGGTGAAGTCTCAGAATCTATTCTTGTAAGTGACCACACCATGGTTTCAAATGATCTTAGTGTCTTTCAAATGCACCTGACCACTGATCTTAGTGTCTTTCAAACATACCTGACCATTGAAACCGTCTTGTGGGAACTGACCTGTGATTGCATCAAGTCCCTCTGTTGGCACTGTTTGTGAGATAGGATTCCACACTATGTATGTCACTCATCAAATGCAACTCGAGGGGAGCAAAACTGCCACCTGCAGATTTATCTTTGGCAACAAGGTAAGTTTCTGGGGAGGTGTACCATAATGGAGATGGTGCCTGAGGAAGAAATTTAGATGCATCTCTCATTTCCACCAGGGCTTCCTGTTGAAAGACTCAACCTCCTGATTTCTTTCCAATGCCTAAACAGAACCTAAGAGCATGCCTTTGTTCACTGTGCCTTCCCAGGGATCCTTCTCCCAGACTTTCTCTCTCTTCTATCCCCATATCCTAAACTTTAACTTACACTTTTTGGAGCGGGCCTGGCACATTCCATGTCATTGCTGTTTGTGTGTTAAATGTAAGGGAACAACAAATTTAACCACAATTCTAAAAATTACCCTTGCTTTTATCAATCTGTTGACTCTGGCTTGATTATTTTCAGCAGCTGAAGAAGTCCTAGGGCGCAGGGTGTCTTCAACAACCCTACACAATGTTTATGAGAAAGAATTATAGAAGATAAAAACCACTAAGAATCCACAGAAAATACAGTGTGGTATTAGACTGTGAAGTCTAATGGTTTGTGTGTCCCTTCTCATCTGGCACCATGCTGTGTGCGCAAGCACATTTCTGCCTGGGATCCATAAATCATGTATCTCTAGAAAGACAGTGGAACAGAACCCATATCAAGAGAACAGGAAGAGGTGAACTGAAAGACAGAGAAGAGGATCTTGGCTCATGTTCTGTCCCAAAGAAGGAGTCGGAATGTGGGCACAGATGGATTAAAGGGGGCAAACTAGGGGCTCCAATTCTGCAATCAGGGAAACTGGGGTTCATGACCATTCAGCAAACCTCCAAAAGTCTCCATTCTTTGGAGATAACTTTTGGTTGACCATACCACCACCCTCTCACCCACCATGAAACCACAGACATCGCAGAGTCCTTCCACTGCACCCCACCCCCAACACACACACACACACACACACACACACACACACACACACACACACATGCATGTCCCTGTCCCCGACTCTGTGAAAGCAGCTTGTTGTAGTCTGGAAGTGACATTAATGGCATGTTGAACAATTCAGACTTTATTCTTTGGAGTTATTGAAGGCTTGGAAACAAAAGGAGACACGGTGTTTCCTAACAGACTCTGCCTTCAGACAGTAGACAATGACAACTGGGGAAAATGGAGACAGAGGGAGTGAATAGAATTTTAGTTTAAGAAGAAAATTCTAGAGCTGGAGAGAAAGCTCAATGGGCAGAGTGTGCCCTCTGCATGCAGGTGGCCTGGGTTTGATCCCCACTGCCACATGTAGTCCCTCAATCATTGTCAGAAGCAATTCCTGAGCAAAGAGCTAGGAGTACCCCTTTATACACTTCTGGGTATAAACTGGAAAAAAAACCTAAGAAAATGCTTGCTGGGCTCGGTGATCAGGGTACATAAAAATCCTAGAACAACAGTAGTACCTGAGCATCGCCACTGAAGTACCTGGCCAGCTCGGCCTCAAACTGGACCCTGAGGACTAATTGGGAGCACCTCCCCAAAATACCTACTCTTGAAACGTATAGCCACTGCCTTAGAACAAAACAAAACAAAGAGATATTTAAATGTTTTTCAACATAAGACTTTAGAAGGCAATGGAAGTATGAAAGGAAGTTTCAGAAAAAAATCTCTTTCCAATCAATCTATTTTAAAACTACTTATAAATGCTCAGAACATAGAAGACACAAATATTCTTTGAGATATGGAAAACATTTCTCTAGTCTAAAATCCTGAGTGATGGCTTCTGTTGCAACTGATAATTGGGATGAGGACAGTGATCCTTTTGCAAGTCATGCCCAAGCACTCTGTAGCAAGGCCGCTGAAATAAATCATGAACATCTTCATTCACTTTCACCTAAAAAGTGATTTCTTTGTGATTTTTTTGATTTGAAGTGTGACAAGATTTTTGACTGTTTAATATAAATACTAGCTAAACATCCATTATTTTTATTTGGAAACTGGTAATAGTACGGGAATAAATTCAATAACAATGATAATCACTCATACTAATTATTAGAGCTTTCTCCATTATCTCAAATATATCTAATACATTTGCTAAAAGTTTAATTAAAATAAGATGACTGGTATAATTAATACTAGAGTAAACATAAGACAAAACAATCCAACTATAAGTTTATTTGTTCATTCCTTTTTTGCCAGGCTAAAAGAGGCCATTTCAATTTCCAGTAACAAGTTGCTTAAAACAGTTTTCTGTGATATTAAAACTTCTTGCTATTTATCTTAATGAGGAACTGAAATGGTGTTTAATAACTTTCCAGGGATATGGAACAATAAACTATGCCATGAAACACTTAAAGATGTTTTCAACATATGAAAAAAGTGATTTCTATCCTAAATGACTTTGAAATCTTATAATAAATTCCCAACTCAATTATCTACATTATGCAAAGACATGAAAATACACACAATGCCCTTTATATTAAACAAATACAGAGGTGTAAATCTCTACATTTAAAATTAAGTGCTTAAAATTCTATATGGAAATATCTACAAATAATATGATAATACAGAGTTTTGAGTGGTTTTCTAAAAGATAAGCTTATTGAATCAGACACTTATTGAAGTAAGATATACAAGTGAAATTTTACGTCTCTATTTCTACAAGAAGGATCTTAACACTGCCAAACAAGAAAGCAATGGAAAATACCAAGCTTCCCTCAAATTCTTGGGCTATGATCTTGTGTTCCCTTCACCTCTCCCAGAGATCATAACATAAAAGATGCAGTACACTAGAACTATCAAAAGGGAGCACTTTTGAGCCACCAAAATTACTTGTTAGCCTAAAATCCACAACTACAGACAATGATACTATCTCAGGTATTTTATGTGCTAAAATGATCATTAAAAATTAAGCACCACATATAAGCTGCCATGGAGAATATTAATTTACCTTTGCTAATCATCTTTTTAACTTGAGGCTAAAAGAGTTCACTTACTATTCAGATATTGAGGTTCAGTCCAGGAGACACTGAAAGAGGGAGGTGAATAGGTGGGTGCTCTGGGGGACCACAGGTGTTGGGGGCGCCCCTTTCTGTCGGGGCCTTACTGGTCTCTTCTTCTGTGCAGGCCTGGGCAGAGATGCAACAAGAGTGTATGTTTGCACTGAGGCCTGAGGGTTGAGATGTGCAGGAAGCGCAATCAGCTAGAGCCCCTGGCCAGAGAAGCCAGTCTCCTTGACTTCTCTTCACTACACTCCACCCCTCAGTTTTGTTTGGTTTTTTTTTTGGCCATGCTGATGTCTAACCTTTTGAGGACCCGAGCTAGCCATGTCCCAGGATCAGAAAATAAGCCAGAATGCACAAACGGTGAACCTGAAATGCACTCTATGTGACAGTGCAGAGACGGACTGCGTATGCCAGTGGGGGAAGCCCAGACTCCAGCCTGGACCAACTTATTGGATAAACAGTTTGACAGGAATTTGAGGCACAGACACAGTGCTTTCCCAGCTTATCACGATCACAATCACGAAATCCCCTTGATGGTTGAATTTCTCAAGCGGTCTCAGTAACCTCTCCATTCATCCTATCCCTGAGATTTTAGAAGCCTCTCTCTACTTGGCCTTCCCAAGGATGCCACATTGGATGCTCTTTCAGGGTCAGGGGAATGAGATCCAGCTAGTTACTGGCTTTAGTATATGAATACACCATGGGAAGCTTGCGAGGCTGTGTGGGCAGGAAACTCTCAGTAGCTTGTTAGTTTCTCCCAGAGGGAGAAGTAGGTTATAAGATATCTGGGAGCTTGCTTTTTAGTCTCTGGATGTTGGCCGTTGATGGGATTATACACACCCGGGTTCCTCTGCCGGCACCTTCAGGAGAGAGTCTCTTGCCTGCAAGCCTGGCTATCTTCCCCAGGGCCCCTTGGAGGGGATGCAGCTTCCCTCCCCACCTGGAGTAGAGCTCCTGGCAGCCGAAGACCACCGGAATGTAGCCACAGCCATGCTCACGCCCCCTCTCCACATGTTCCCAGCTTATACTGCTAGAAAATATTAGCAATTTTGTCTTTATATAACATGTTTATTTGAAAAATATGCTGAAACTTCTTTTAGTGTATATTGAGGTCAGATAATTGATATAAAGAAATGAAAAGATCTTTCAAAAAGCATCATTATTTCATTATTTTACTAATCAATAAGAAAACAAAGCAAATTCACATCACAGGACAATGTAAAAAGCTGATATTTAGTCCATTTTCATGAAAGATAGATATTACTAATATTCCCAAATTAAAAAAATTCATTTACATGGGATTGTTCCCCATTACTCAGATGTTATTGAAGAAAAATTGCTCTTTAGAGACTTAAAGACATTGTGGCTTTTTTCTAAATATAGTAAGAACAGACTGATTTTAAAGAATATTTTCTTATTTTGAAGAATTTATAATTAGTTGCAAATTCTTTATTCTATATGTGAACAACAATATACATCAATATCCATGCAGATCAATTGTACTTCCTCTTGTAACACTACAAAAAGTATACAATGTCTTCAGGACAATTTCTCATCAGCAAAAAAGTTTCAGATGAGTTACACTGTGGCCCAAGCATGAAACTGCATTAAGACTGGGGACCTAATTAACCTAGGTGGGTTTCCTGTAATTCTCAGCTGTGGCATGTGCATATGTATGGAGGAGAGAAACCCATCCTCGTCCTGGGAACAAAGTCTACAAATAATCAATGGAGCTCATCTCTCATCTCTACCCCCAGCCTTCCCAATCCATTTGGCATGTCACCAGTAGGCCAAGAAAATAATTTCCTGAAAATCGAAACAGAAAAAACTAAGTTCAGTACACTCAAAGTCCATGCAAAATCCCCACAGAGGAAGAGGCCTTTTGGGATAGCTCAGTTATCCAAAATAAATGGTCAAAGAAACATTCTTGCCAGTTTTCACAGACACATCGGTCTGTTCACTTGCACTCCCTAGATTTTTCTCTTTCGGAGGGGGAAAAATGCTGCAGATGTTACTGATGAATATGTGCCATTCTAGACTTTATTCTGATCATCTATTTGTTGTCATTATTTCCTTTTCATATCCTGAGCAACATCCCCTGCTAACCCTCCCAGAGCAATAGTGTACTATCAGATATATAATTACGTATTTTGGAAACAGTGATAATTAGACTTTTACTCTGCTTTCAGAGTTTGACTGGGAAGCTTTGGGATAAATCTGGTTTGGAAAAATTATCATCAAGTATCCAGAAAACATTAACTTGACAAGTTTCTTAAGAATCCAGAGTTTACAGGAGAATTCTTGTAAATGGAACCATTTCTAAAGGGGCTGCTGAACTAACAGGATTCTCTGAAGGGATGTCTGGAGTTCTCACACAAGTGCAAACCCTAGTAGTTTTTGTAGTGAACAATGCCATATTTAAATTCTTTTGACGAGTAAATAAATGTTCTTAAAGTTGCTTCTGATTGGTTTAATCTAACGGAAGTTATCTAAATAAAAGTGAATAAAGCAGTGTCTGGGTGCCTGCCAGCACTGGAGAGCAATGCATTTCAATGAACTGAATGCTGTTGAAAATTGTGGTTTGGAAACCCAAACCAATAATGGGATTGATTAAAGGTGACTTTAAGAAATGGCAAGGACTTTGAAAGTCCCCTGGCCATTAAGAGAAGGCGTTTCTAAAGGGAACAGAAGAGTTGATCTCTAAAACTGAGTTTGGGTGTGTGTCTATGTGTGTGTGGGGGTGACATGCACATGAAACTATCATGAACAGGGACCCTATGTTGTGCCAGGGATGGAACCAGTGAGCTGCATCAAGGCAACTACCTTACCTGCTACACTACCTCTCCAACCTGAAAAAGAACATTTTATCCTTAAGCCAGAGATAAAAGGCCCATAGAAGGGTGAACAGACATTTATCGGGGATGAAAGAACTGCAACTCAGGGACCCTCTTTTCAGGCAGAAACCTACAAAGTGTCCTAAGAAAGGACAGATGTTGGGTTTTTAACTGGAAAGGAGAATATCCGTTAAGTGGGTGGGAGAGGTGATGAGATTAACCGACTGTATAGACTGCCTGATGCCATGCACATACCACTGGTGGCTCACATTTGAATGTGGTTTTATTGACAGAAGTTGCAGCACTGATGGCAGCGTGTTAAACTGCTCTTGGCTGTACATGATGGGTTACTGTGCTACCCCCGGGAAAGGCACAGTCATTGGTCTCTGTCATCAGAACGCCTGTTTTACTGCTGGATGCTCAAACCATATTTCACAGAACAACAGTTTGGGCCACTCCAAGTACCTCTAGGCCAAAAACAAAGAGGCACCAACACCCTTTCTCCCCCAAAACAGCTCTAAGCCAGATACATTCCCCCTTCTCTTCTGTGGGGACCTCTTTCAGCAATGCCTGGGGACACCAGGTCCAAGTGCAGGGGAAGCAGACTAGGTAACATGTAAGAAAGATGGGCCAGTCCCAGAGTTACCTCCAGCGCTACCTGCCCATGGTCTGACTCTTTTAAAATGTGAATCTGTTTGTCACATTGTCTACAGATAGATGGGCTTTGGATAAATTGGCCTCATCATTCTTAAGAATCTTTCCAGGAAATTCCTATAATAGAGTATTCAGGAGGTAAATGTCTAGCAGTGATATGAAAGTGATAAGACAATACCTATCTTTGTGCTGTTTGTCTTCCTAGTGTCTTTATTTAATTGCTAAATTACCACTTCTTAGGAGCTAAAGCACTTTACATAACTTTTGTTTTTATAGCTACAAAGGGAACTGCTTCTATGAAAGAGCACAAGCTTACAAACACAAAGCCCCCAACTTGGACATTTTTACAGTAAATAACTTAATTCAGGAGTATCTGATTCCTTATTGAATGAAAGTGTTCATTCATTCACTCATTCATTCATTCATAGTTGTTTGCTATGTTTCCAGTTGGCACCAGGCACTGAACTTGACCCTGCAGATAGAATTTAGACAAGGCAGACTCTGTCCTCTGGCTATTTCTAATCCAGTCAACTGGGACAATTAAATGAAGGCACTTGTAAAACACACCTGGTCTTAGCCTGGAGTAAATCCAAGTGGAGTTAACCCACTTTCCTCCTCCAATCCAGTGCCTACTGCAGGGCTTCCTTCCCTGTACATCTTGTTTCCCAGCTATAAGGGAAATTCCACTTGGCTGAGAAATTGATTGCCATCTACCTTGAAAGCTAGTTATTATGTGGAAAGTGTGAAATATATAATAATCCCTCAATTAACCAAGTCGAACCTAGAATGTTCTGGTTCATTTAATCTACGAGTTAATAGTGTTAAGTGTAAAGAACCTTTTTAGTTGAATATGTCCTGAAAGTAGATGGGTGTATTTTCTTCCCTAATAAATACAGCAGAATTAAAAGAAAATCACAAGTCAATTTATTTCCCTCACCAGAGTGAGGCAGTTCCCCATCCTCCAATCCTTGTGACAGGCTGTTCAATGACTGACAAATCCCCTGGGATGCCACAGTTTGTTGGGGGTCACCTTTTTAGCATTGTAGAATTTGAGTACTCACAGTGACATTAATGACAACTTAGATACAAGTCCTCATTTTAGACTTGAAGACCATAAAACTCAGTGAGGTTAAGTGAATTTTTTTCTGGCTCCATAGTGGCAAAATTTACATTCAAACTCAGGAACACAAGCTCCCCATCTAGCGGTATGTATGTTTCAAGGTATCTGGCTTTCTAGAGAATCAGAGGGTCTCACTTGTGCTTTGCTGGACCATAGAGTATGTTCTAAAAATTGCCTGGGGAGTAGAACTTGCTTCCTGTAATTTGCCTCCTTCTGATGAAAACTGACACTGTAGTTTCTGCTCAGTTCTGGTTGCTTCCCAGCAACTGAGAAACATCAAATCAGGCTTTTCATGATTTTGATGTTTCCACTGTTTCAGAAATAGCATGAATTATCTGTGTCAGCATTTGAAAATGAAATTAAGATACTTCTTGGGAAATAATAGGAAGCAACCAAAGAACTACTTCCTTTAACCTTCCCATGCTGAATTTCCAGGCACACGGAGTCAGAGCTGAAAGGGGTTTTTCACACTGTCTTATGCCCTTGTTTTGCGATGTCGGGTCAGACAGTTAGCAATAGTTGAATGCAGTTTATTTTCTCATGGTATAATATTTAGAACATTCAAGAGCATGTTAAGTAAAATGAATGCATACACAGTGTCTACATAAATGTAAATTTATTCATAATCAAGAGCAGAATATTTTCTATGGCATTTATCAAAGCAAATATCCTTATATAGGTATTGCTATAAAATGAAGAGTGTGTTTAAAACAAATAGGGACAATCTCATGTTTATATTCAGTTATTTTCAGATGTGCTATTAAACTTAAAAAAGATAATATTTCATCAAAAAAACAAAAGGAACTACTGAGTATAAATTCAACGGTAATATCAAGGTCTTTTAAAAGACCTTTGTATAGAAGTGCTATTCTGCATTAAAAATGCTATTGTCTATCTAAGAAAACCTCTAAACTATGTTGATTCTAGGGTTTTATTAAGTCACTGCTCTTTGGAGATAGAAATATAATGTAAGCCAGAATATAATAACAATCAAGAATATTTGGGGTCATTTAAACCTTATTTAAAAATATAAGACCTACATTTTCACATTGAGCATTGTTTTTCAAATGCATACAAGCTCTATAGGGAAATAAGATATTAATCCAAGCATTTTAAAAAACCCTCCATCGTTATGACATTCTACAAATAATAAAAAGGACATAATTTCTGATAATCCAAAATTAGATTTGGGAAAATCCTCTGACTCAGATTGTTATTCTTCCCATTTGCATAATATAAAATGAATATGTAGGTATTAGATAAAGGAAATTCACATTTAGGATATAAAGTGTGCTTCCAGTATAAATTATAATATATGAGGATTTCGTTAAGGGGGGCATATAATGTGAAGGGAAGCAGAGAGGGACAGGAGGAATAAGATGCAGAGAGGGGGGAGAGAGGAAAGTGAACTTACACCTAACTTGATGAGATGTTATTATCATGGAGAAGGTCTTATAGCACATCATCCAGGAAAAGTTCTACACTGTTATACATGATATCCCAAATTGCATAATCATATGTGTGATTTGAAATACACAATAAATAGCATTCTAGAATTCTGTTTACATTTGCTTGTTTCCACCTGAAATGGAAAAATACATAATATCTTTGTCCCCATTCATTCCAGTCAGACCTGAATTGTGCAGAGATCGTAAAGTGTCACTTTCATACTTGGACTTTTGCTCCTGTAAACAATCACAATAAAGACTCAAAGTGATTCATTGAAAGGCAAGCAAACCAAAATCCCATGTCATTGTAGAATGCCTATTCTGAGTGGTATGAAGAACACTACATATTGCATGCTCTCAGTAACATAATTTTAATGAGCTTAAAGTACTAAAATGCAAGAATGAGTACATGATTCAGAGCTTAATTCATCAAACACAAATTGAAAGAAGTAGAACATCTGAGAAGTTATGAAAAGTGGGAGAGAGAAAAAAAAAGTTTCCTCGAAAAATCCAGCTATTTAACATGAAGATTAGTATGGCAGTCCTAGAACACAGAGAAATTTAAGATTGCAAGTGCTGAAGCGATCAGGTCGGATTTTTTTGAATGATATGCAAGATGATCTCGATACACAGGTTTTATACTTGATGGACAGTCTGGATTTGGTAGGCTAAAGAAAAAGTTGAGGAATTCCAGAGGAGGGAGACAAAGCGTCAAGTGGGACAAGTTGTGAAACAGACAGGAAACAAGTATCTTGGGAAATATTTTTGAGAGTGAAGAGTGAAGAGAGTCTTTGAAGCTAAGTATTTGGGCTCACCTTAGGGGCCTCTGAAAGTCAGTGGAAGACTTTAGGCTCAGGATGGATAGAATATGAATCACAATATTTTTTTTCAGTTTGAAAAATTATAAATAAATATAATTTATTTAATTCATACCCTTTTCCAGATAAAAAAAAAAGCAGACAGAGTGATGAATGTAAACAGTATTAATTGGTATTGTTGAAAGAAGCTTATACATTTTAGTGTACTACAATAGTACAAGTTGTACCTTTATTTTAGGAAACAGAAAAGGACCACATGGTAAAAAACAGTCTGAACTTGCCTAGATGTGAAAGTTCCTTTCATCTGCAAGGGAACACAAAGATAGTAATTAATACTCAAAAAGATTTAAATGTAAATATATGTAAATAAATGATATATGCACATAAAGCACTAATATCAAATTATTACAAGTAATGCGTCTTAAAAGAACCCAGACTGCAGTAAGTGGTCAGTTGTTTTCTTCTTTATTGAAGTTTGCACAGAATCTGTGTACATATATGGCTCAGCCTGATTGCACAGACAAAATGGAAATTAAGTTGGCAAGTGATAATCAAAGGTTCCCAGAACCACTGAACTAATCACTCCTATGCATTTAATCACAATAAAATTAATTTTATGTCACAAACTCTTCCCTTGATTGAACTCATTGTGATCTTTGCACATACCAGTGCATGACAGAGATACCCATTCTACTTAGTGTACATATATGGTTTTAGGGTCGGGATGGTCAGGATCAGAGGGTCCATATTTCTGGTGGCAGCTGTACTGTGTGCTGGTTACTAGGGAAGCTTTGTGTGTCCCAGATGTGTGCAAGCACAAAGCAGAAACTGGTGAACTGTATACACTGCTAAACCTAGGGGGTGAGCGGAAACAAGAATCCATTCCCTGTCACCCTTTCTTTCAGCAGTTCTTTCTCCTTGTCCACACTCTTGCCTCTTAGAATTGTGAACGTCAAGCTTAAAATAAGAATCAATAGTCATAAAAATCAATTGCAATAAAATGGAAGCTGTTTTATCCCTTAAATACACTATGGTTATTTTTAAAGAGACAAATGTCAGTCAAAGGCTTGGCTGAACTTTTTTTCATTTTAACAATCTGCCTGTTTCTTGAATGCCTGTGACCAGGTAAATCCTTTCCTTTTAGTTTAGAGGCAGTTCAATGACGCTGCTAAAATATAAATGAGACATCGGAATTATTTTTAAAGCATATTTGAAGACAACAGGAGTTGCTTTTGAAATGCAAACACACGGCTTGTAAAGATGACTTTGCACTTGTAATTGCTTTTGCCAGGTTCTTTCTTTTTCTATCTGTCCACCTGACCATCTATTATTTGACCTTCATGGTGTTCAGGCTCTGTGCAAATGCTGCTTACTTCCTGAGATGTTTAAAGCACATTCTGCCCTGACCCGTGGCACCAGGTGGAGCTGTGATTCTCTCTGTCTCCCATTGTATTTGCATAGACTTAGCATTGTGGAAAACTGTCACACTGATCTAAGTGACTGATTCATAAGAGAAGGAATTGGTGTCAGAATTTGCATCTGCACCTAACACAATACCTGGAATACATGAGCTTTGCTAAAAAAAGTGAACATTAAAAACTGAAGAGTTATATTTCATTGCATGCTGGGGTAAAAGGTAGCTCAGATAGAGAAGGGACCACCAACTAAAGGGTATTAGTAGGGCCCATTCAGGATGGGAGATGTGGGCTGAAAGTAGACTATGGACCGAACATGATGGCCTCTTAATACCTCTACTGCAAACCACAACACCCAAAAGGAGAGAGAACAAAAGGGAATGCCCTGCAACAGAGGTGGGGTGGGGTGGGAGGAAATCGAGTTGGGGGTGGTGGGAGGGATACTGGGACCATTGGTGGTGGGAAATGGGTACTGGTGGAGGGATGGGCACTTGACCACTGTATGACTGAAATGCAAACACAAAAGTTTTTAAGTCTATAACTGTACCTCCCTCCCGGTGATTCACTAATTAAATTTTTTAAAAAATGGGATGTGGTTAGTTGGTCTCCATTGCCCTAAGCTCATGGAGAGCCTTTTATATAAGAGAGATGGAAGGAAAGTAAGAGAATGTGATTGGCTGACTCTTAAAGACCAGCTGACTATGATCAGTTTATTTTTATAGGTCAGTTTGGTTAATCTTGAGGCATTTACAACTTACATGTTGGTTTGCTTGAGTAAGTTGTGATAACATCTTAGCTGCCTCAATCTTATAACACAGTTAATTAATTGACTAGTTTTGAATAAATAAACAAGAAAGCAATGCGTGAGATGGCCTGTTTCTTGAATGCCAGTACAGCAGAGCTAGCTAAGAAAGATGGCCAGAAAGCAGGCAATGCCCTTGGCAGATGTGATCTCTGTCGCTCACATAGTCTGTACCTATCTTCCAAATGGATACCTTTTCCCTTGCATTGAAATAATCACTTTCTAATTCATAGCAACAGTAACCTGAATACTTTGTTGCTAAAGGCACTAAGTAGTTGCATTTTTTATTGAGTCTCACCAAAGTTAAGTCAACATTACTAAGATTACATATCACCTTTACATCTACTAGAAATAATCTTTATTTTCTGGAATACTTTTGAAGTCAGTCACAACTTAAGAAACACATATTCTTAAATCTCATTAACCTTGAACCACTGCAAGTTCACATTTAAAAGATTAATAAAACGCAACCTAATTCAGACAAATAGATTTTGCATTGCACTGATAACAAAAGTAAACTAGGAAAGAAACACTTTGATTTTTGAGCAAACTATAATCAATTAGTCAAACATGTAGGTCACTAAAAGAAAGGCAAGAGACAATCTTATAGTAAACATCATTAGTCTAGAGCAAAAAAGCATTCTTTCAAAAGAGACTCACAATGATTTTTGATTTACTGGTCTTATTTGAAAATGAATCCAATGGAGACTGTGCTAGGGTAACATAAAGCATGTTACCACCAACATAAAGGCTGGTGGTGAAGAGAACCAGGGACAGCTGAGAACAGGCAGGTATCTGGTCCCATGCTCACACAGGCAGGTAGACCAGAAATCCATAATTTGGATCAACATAACTAAAAGTATTGGTAAATAAAAATTCACAAGAATCAGCCTCAAAGGCTATTGAATAGTAAACTGACAATTCCTCATTGTGGGGAAAGTGTCAGCAGAGAACAATTCTCACTAGTGAGCATAATCCTGATCCAAATGATAATGTGTTCATGTGTCAACACATCCCATCTGCCTTTCTCCCGTGCTCTTCATCCTCTCCCTTTGCTTGCTAGGAACTTGGCCATCTTCCCATCTCTCATCTCACCTCCAGGTCAGAAATCCTGACCTGGAGGAAAGGGAAACTGTGAATTTCTCTCTCAATCCGTTTTAGGAGCAAAACAAAAGGACACAGGATCTACAGCAAGGAGGGAATCACTCAAATATAATCCAGGGCAGCAGGGGAAAAGCTGCGGTATTTGAACATAAGAACACATCAAACATGTCTGAAAGGCCATGTCTCAGGTGGAAACTGTCTTCCATGTGGCCGATTCTGAGAAGCTGCAGTAAAGTACAGGAGTATCTCCCTCACCCAAATCAGAGCTTCCTGGATGGCTGTGAGGAAAACTGGGAGCTTCAAAGTTCTTTGGATAGAGGATTCAGTTGGTGTGACTGGAAAACTCCATCAACAGCAACTTGGAGAGAGATTTTTATAGAGAAAAGTTGGAAGCAAAGAAATAAAATCAAGTACCTTGGAATTAGCTTAACCAAAGAGGTAAAGGACCTATACAAGGAAAATTACAAAACACTACTTCAAGAAATAAAAGAGGACACTAGGAAATGCAGACACATCCCCTGCTCACGGATAGGGAAAATTAACATTATCAAAATGGCGATACATCCCAAAGCACTATACAAATTTAATGTGGTCCCCATAAGGATACCCATGAAATTTGTCAAAGAAATAGGCAAAACATTCCTTAAATTCATATGGAACAACCCCCCCCCCCGGATAGCTACAGTGATCCTTGGGAAAAAAAAGATGGGTGGCATCACCTTCCCCAACTTCAAACTCTACTACAAAACAGTAGTAATTAAAACAGCATGGTATTGGGATAAAAACAGAACTGTGGACCAATGGAACAGAGCTGAGTATCCTGTCACAGACACCCAAATATATGGCCACTTAATCTTTGGCAAAGGAGCAAATGGAACAAGGAGACCCTCTTCAACAAGTGGTGCTGGGAAAACTGGATAGCTACCTGCAAAAAAATGAACTCTGATCTCTGTCTAATGCCAGGCACAAAAGTCAGATAAAAGTGGATTAAAGACCTCTATATCAGACATGAATCTATAAGGTAAATAGAAGAAAACATAGGCAGAACTCTCCATGACATTGAAGCTAAGAGTATCTTTAAGGATGAAACAACACTGACCATGCAAGTGGAAGCAAACATAAACAAATGGGACTACATCAAACTAAGAAGCCTCTGCACTTCAAAAGAAACAGTGACCAAAATACAGAAAGAGCATACAGAATGGGAAAGAAAATTTACCCAATATACATCTGATAAGGGATTAATATTCAGGATATACAAGACACTAGTAGAATTGTATAAGAAAAAAAAAACCTTCAATCCCATCAAAACATGGGGAGGAGAAATGAATAGAAGTTTCCTCACAAAAGAAATACAAATGGCCAAAAGACACATAGAAAAATGCTCTAAATCCCTCATCATCAAAGAGATGCAAATCAAAACAACAATGAGATATCATCTCACTCCACATAGACTGGCACACATTCAAAAGAAAAAAAGCAACCATTGCTGGCATGGATGTGGGGAAAAAGAGATGCTCTTTCACTGTTGGTGGGAATGCTGACTGGTCCAGCCTTTCTGGAAAACAATAAGGACAGTCCTTCAAAAACTAGAAATTGAGCTTCCATATGACCCCGCAAAACCACTTCTGGGAATATATCCCAAGGATTCAAAAAACACAGTAGAAATGACATCTGTACTTATATGTTCATTGCAGCATTGTTCACAATAGCCCAAATCTGGAAACAACCCAAGTTCCCTAGAACAGATGACTGGTTAAACAAACTTGGGTACATCTACACAATGGAATACTATGCAGCTGTTAAGAGAGATGAAGTCATGAAATTTGCTTAAAAATGGATAGACATGGAGAGTATCATACTAAGTGAAGTGAGTCAGAAAGGGACAGATATAGAAGGACTGAACTAATTTGTGGAGTATAGAATAACATCACATGAGGCTGACACCCAAGGACTGTAGATATAAGTTCAGGAGGATTTCTCCATATCCGGAAAGCTGCTTAAGGAGCAGACAGAGAAGACAGATGGAGTATAGAAGGGATCACTAAGAAAATGATGGCTGGAGGAATCAGTTGGGATGGGAGATGTGTGCCGAAAGAAGATAATGGACCAAACTTGATGTCCTCTCAGTGTCTGTGTTGCAGACCATGATGCCTAAAAGTAGAGAGGGAGTATGGAGAATATTGTCTGCCATAGAGGCAGGGGGAGGGTGGGAAAGGGGGTGTTTACCGGGGATATTGGTGGTGGGGAAAGTGCACTGGTTGAGGGATGGGTGTTTAATCATTGTATGATTGTAACCCAAACATGAAAGCTTGTAACCTCACAGTGGTTCAATAAAATAAAATAAAAAGAAAGGAAATTATTGCTTGTTTTATCCCAAGGGCACATTTGGTTATTCTTATGTTTCTATTTCACCAGTCCGGGCAGTTTAATTTCAATGAACCCAATTTGTTCAGGCAAAGACTTGGCTCCCAGTTTGCTAGTGGTGAGTCTGTGTTTGATTCAAAGGGGGCACACCTGCCCATCTGAGAATCCCGAGTTCACACAAAGGGCATCAACATGGCACATGGATCCTGCTTCTCATGGTTATCTGCATACTGGAAAGGTGACTTTCCTGCCAAAGTACTAACTTCACTAGGATGGAATATCTGCTGTGATTGGGAGAAACATCTTGCACCTATTTGGTCCTGGGATATTGTTCACCTAGGTTCTATGAGACAAGTTATCTTTTTTGATGATTGGGAATGATTCAAGAATTGGAAAAGCTATGTTAAGCTGACTTTGAACGAAACTTTAAAGATACTCCCTCGTAGCATCTTTCAAATGTGTACTACAAAATTTAAACTATAGTCACCATGAAATAAACTTATTTCCCCAGGACATTTTGCAAATAAAATTATCATCTTTGGGTTTTACTTTGTGATGATCATCAAATTAACATAAAACATCTTATTTTAAGTAGCACTATCACTGTTATTTTAAGTAGATAAGTTAATTCAGAAACTTTCAGAAACTATCATCTTACTTTTTCATATTATGTTTCAATGCTTAAATGTACCTCTTCTTTAATATTTGGCATACATTGGGAAATTACTGTCATTACCGCTATTTTTCAAAATATTTTACCTTTAAATCTTAATACTAACATTAAATTACAAAAATAATCACCAGCATTTCACATTTCTCCCCTAGCATTGAGAAATTTCTGAGTGCAGAGCCAGGTATAACCCCTGAGCATCAACTGGTGTAACCCCAAAGCCAAAACAATTAAAAATAAACATTTTTAAAAGGCTCTATTCATTTGCTGAAATTTGGATTTTAATTATGCATTGTTCACCTAAGTCTGCTTGATTGTGTTTTCTTGAAGTTTTCTGTATTTTTTTATTAGTTTATTTTTAATTAGAGAGTCATCGTGAGGGTACAGTTACAGATCCATACATCTTTTTTTTTTAAATTTATTTATTTTTAATTAGAGAATCACCGTGAGGGTACAGTTACAGATTTATACACTTTTGTGCTTATACTTCCCTCATACAAAGTTCGGGAACCCATCCCTTCACCAGTGCCCATTCTCCACCACCCGTAAACCCAGCATCCCTCCCACCCTCCCCAATCCCATCTCCCCCCCACCCCACCCTGCCACTGTGGCAAGGCATTCCCTTCTGTTTTCTCTCTCTAATTAGCTGTTGTGGTTTGCAATAAAGGTGTTGAGTGGCCGCTGTGCTCAGTCTCTAGCCCTCATTCAGCCCGCAACTCCCTTCCCCCACATGGCCTTCGACTACAATGTAGTTGGTGATCGCTTCTCTGAGTTGACCTTTCCCCGGAACGTGAGGCCAGCCTCGAAGCCATGGAGTCAACCTCCTGGTACTTATTTCTACAGTTCTTGGGTGTTAGTCTCCCACTCTGTTATTCTATATACCATAGATGAGTGCAATCTTTCTATGTCTGTCTCTCTCTTTCTGACTCATTTCACTCAGCATGAAACTTTTCATGCCCATCCACTTAACTACAAAATTCTTGACCTCCTTTTTTCTAACAGCTGCATAGTATTCCATTGTATAGATGTACAAAAGTTTCCTCAACCAGTCATCCATTCTGGGGCATTCGGGTTTTTTCCAGATTCTGGCTATTGTAAACAGTGCTGTGATGAACATACATGTGCAGATGTTGTTTCGATTGTACTTTTTTGCCTCTCTGGGATATATTCCCAGCAGTGGTATTGCTGGGTCAAATGGGAATTCAATATCTAATTTTTTGAGAGTCGTCCAAATTGTTTTCCAGAAGGGCTGAACCAGTCGGCATTCCCACCAGCAGTGAAGAAGGGTCCCTTTCTCCCCACATCCTCTCCAACAGCGGTTGCTTTTGTTCTTTTGGATGTGTGCTAGTCTCTGTGGTGTGAGGTGGTATCTCATGGTTGTTTTGATCTGCATCTCTCTGATGATTAGTGATGCAGAGCACTTTTTCATGTGCCTTTTGGCCATTCGTATTTCTTCCTTGGTAAAGTTTCTGTTCATTTCTTCGCCCCATTTTTTGATGGGGTTGGATGTTTTCTTCTTGTAGAGTTCAACCAGTGCTTTATATACCATTGATATCAACCCCTTATCTGATGGGTATTGTGTAAATATCCTTTCCCATTCTGTGGATAGTTTTTGTATTCTGGTCACTGTATCTCTTGCGGTGCAGAAGCTTTTTAGTTTAATGTAGTCCCATTTGTTGATCTCTGTTTTTACTAGATTGCTTAGTTCCGTGTCACCTTTGAAGATACCTTTATCTTCAATATCGTGGAGGGTTTCGCCAACCTTGTCTTCAATGTACCTTATGGTTTGTGGTCTAATGTGGAGAGCCTCCACGGGACCGTGCTTTGCAACAACAGTTGCACTGTGCTTGTAAATTGCACCTTTCTTGGTAAACAACACCTGTGTGCTTCGAAAACCATTCCTAATAAGGAAACAGGATGTCTTGCCACGCCCATAAGCTGTAACTAACCTATCAGATGCAGACACGTGGGCGAAAACAAGCAGCGAGAGGTATATAAGGAGGGAAGCTGCCTAGCTAGGGGTCCCCCCTGGTTCCTTTTCCTTAGTTCGTCCTTAGTCCATGCTTCGTTCGTCCTTTTTTCTGTTTGCATGAGAAGGTTTCTTAATAAATAGCTGGAAGAAGAATCTCCGGGTTGCGTGTTTTCTTACAGTCTAATGTTTAGGTCTTTAATCCATTTTGATCTGACTTTTGTGCATGGTGTCAGGTCAAGGTCTAAACCCATTTTTTTGCATGTGGTTGTCCAGTTGTGCCAGCACCATTTGTTAAAGAGGCTTTCCTTGCTCCACTTCACATCTCTTGCTCCCTTATCAAAGATTAGATGGTCATACATTTGGGGTTGTGTGTAGGGATATTCCACCCTGTTCCATTGGTCTACGGCTCTGCCTTTGTTCCAGTACCATGCTGTTTTAATTGTTACTGCTTTGTAGTAAAGTTTGAGGTTGGGGATGGTGATGCCTCCCATCATCTTTTTCCCAAGAATTGTTTTAGCTATCCTTGGACGTTTGTTATTCCATATGAATTTTAGGATTGCTTGATCCATTTCTTTGAAGAGTGTCATGGGTATATTTATAGGGATCGCATTGAATCTGTATAATGCTTTAGGGAGTATTGCCATTTTGACAACATTGATTCTCCCTATCCACGAGCAGGGTATATGTTTCCATTTCCTCATGTCCTCTTTGATTTCATGGAGTAGCGTTATGTAGTTTTCTTTGTAAAGGTCTTTTACTTCCTTGGTTAAGCTGATTCCGAGGTACTTGATTTTCTGGGGCACGATTGTGAATGGGATTGCTTTTTTCATGTCCCTTTCCTCTGCCTCATTGTTTGCATATATGAAGGCCATGGATTTTTGGGTATTGATTTTGTAGCCTGCAACTTTACTGTATAAGTCTATTGTTTCTAAGAGTTTCTTAGTAGAGGTTTTAGGCTTCTCTAGATATAGTATCATATTGTCTGCAAATAGTGAGAGTTTGATTTCTTCCCTTCCTATCTGGATGCCCTTAATCTCTTTTTCTTGTCTAATAGCTATCGCAAGTACTTCCAGTACTATATTGAAGAGGAGTGGTGAGAGTGGGCATCCTTGTCTTGTGCCTGATCTCAGAGGAAAGGCCCTTAGTTTTTCCCCGTTGAGGATAATGCTTGCCGTAGGCTTGTGATAGATGGCTTCGACTATTTTGAGGAAAGTTCCTCCAAACCCCATTTTGGCGAGGGTTTTCATCATGAAAGGATGTTGAGATCCATACATCTTTGTGCTCATGTTTCCCCCATACAAAGTTCGATAACCCATCCCTTCACCAGTGCCCATTCTCCACCACCAGCAAACCCAACATCCCTCTCCCCCTCCCCAGTCCCGTCTCCCCCCACCCCACCCTGCCACTATGGCAGGGAATTCCCTTTTATTCTCTCTCTCTGATTAGGTGTTGTGGTTTGCAATAAAGGTGTTGAGTGGCCATTGTGTTCAGTCTCTAGTCTGTATTCGGCCCGCATCACCCTTCCCCCACATGACCTCCAACCACATTTTACTTGGTGGTCCCTTCCCTGAGTTACCCAGAATGAGAGACCAGCCTCCAAGCCATGGAAACAATCTCCTGGTACTTATTTCTAATATTCTTGGACGTTAGTCTTATAGTCTATTATTCTATATTCCACAGATGAGTGCAATCTTTCTATGTCTGTCTCTCTCTTTCTGACTCATTTCACTTAGCATGATACTTTCCATGTTGATCCACTTATATGCAAACGTCATGACCTCATTTTTCCTAACAGCTGCATAGTATTCCATTGTATAGATGTACCAGAGTTTCTTCAACCAGTCATCTGTTCTAGGGCACTCGGGTTTTTTCCAGATTCTGGCTATTGCAAACAGTGCTGCGGTGAACATATAAGTGCATATGTCACTTCGACTATACTTTTTGTCTTTTCTGGGATATATTCCCAGCAGTGGTATTGCTGGGTCAAATGGGAACTCAACCTCTAGTTTTTTGAGAATCGTCCATACTGTTTTCCAAAAGGGCTGAACTAGCCGGCATTCCCACCAGCAGTGTAGAAGGGTCCCTTTCTCCCCACATCCTCTCCAACAGCGGTTGCTTTTGTTCTTTTGGATGTGTGCTAGTCTCTGTGGTGTGAGGTGGTATCTCATGGTTGTTTTGATCTGCATCTCTCTGACAATTAGTGATGTAGAGCACTTTTTCATGTGCCTTTTGGCCATTCGTATCTCTTCCTTGGTAAAGTTTCTGTTCATTTCTTCGCCCCATTTTTTGATGGGGTTGGATGTTTTCTTCTTGTAGAGTTCAACCAGTGCTTTATATACCATTTATATTAATCCCTTATCTGATGGGTATTGTGTAAATATCCTTTCCCATTCTGTAGATAGTCTTTGTATTCTGGTCACTGTATCTTTTGTGGTGCAGAAGCTTTTTAGTTTAATGTAGTCCCATTTGTTGATTTCTATTTTTACTAGATTGTTTAGTTCCGTGTCATCTTTGAAGATACCTTTATCTTCAATATCGTAGAGGGTTTTGCCGACCTTGTCTTCAATGTACCTTATGGTTTGTGGTCTGATGTTGAGGTCTTTAATCCATTTTGATCTGACTTTTGTGCATGGTGTCAGGTCGAGTTCTAAGCCCATTTTTTGCATGTGGTTGTCCAGTTGTGCCAGCACCATTTGTTAAAGAGACTTTCCTTGCTCCACTTCACATCTCTTGCTCCTTTATCAAAGATTAGATGATCGTACATTTGAGGTTGTGTGTGGGGATATTCCACCCTGTTCCATTGGTCTGCAGCTCTGCCTTTGTTCCAGTACCATGCTGTTTTAATTGTTACCACTTTGTAGTAGAGTTTAAGGTTGGGGAGGGTGATGCCTCCCATCATCTTTTTCCCAAGAATTGTTTTAGCTATCCGTGGGCGTTTATTGTTCCATATAAATTTCAGGATTGCTTGCTCCGCTTCTTTGAAGAATGCCATGGGGTATCCCTATAGGGATCGCGTTAAATCTGTATAATGCTTTTGGAAGTATTGCCATTTTGACAATGTTTATTCTCCCTATCCATGAGCAGGGGATATGTTTCCATTTCCTCATGTCCTCTTTTATTTCATGGAGCAGAGTTATATAGTTTTCTTTGTAGAGGTCCTTTACTTCTTTAGTTAAGCTGATTCCAAGATATTTGATTTTCTGAGGCACAATTGTGAATGGGATTGCTTTTTTCATGTCCCTTTCCTCTGTCTCATTGTTTGCATATAGGAAGGCCATGGATTTTTGGGTATTGATTTTATAGCCTGCGACTTTACTGTATAGGTCAATTGTTTCTAAGAGTTTCTTACTAGAGCTTTTAGGTTTCTCTAGGTATAGCATCATATTGTCTGCGAATAGTGAGAGCTTGATTTCTTCCTTTCCAATCTGAATCCCCTTAATATCTTTTTCTTGCCTGATGGCTATTGCTAATACTTCCAATACTATATTAAAGAGAAGTGGTGAGAGTGGGCATCCTTGTCTTGTCCCCGATCTTAGAGGAAAAGCCCTTAGTTTTTCTCCATTGATGATAATGCTTGCCATAGGTTCGTGGTAGATGGCTTTGACTATCTTGAGAAAAGTTCCTCCAAAACCCATTTTGGTGAGAGTTTTTATCATGAATGGGTGTTGGATCTTGTCAAATGCTTTCTCTGCATCTATTGATATGATCATATGGTTTTTATCTTTACTTTTGTTGATGTGATGGATTATGTTGATTGATTTCCGAATGTTAAACCATCCTTGCATCCCCGGGATGAATCCCACTTGGTCATGGTGTATGATCTTTTTGATGAGTTGTTGGATTCTATTTGCTAGTATTTTGTTGAGGATCTTCACATCGGTGTTCATCAAGGATATTGGTCTATAGTTTTCTTTGTTAGTGATGTCTTTGTTTGCTTTTGGTATTAGGGAGATATGTGCCTCGTAGAAACTGTTCGGAAGGGTTCCTGTCTTTTCAATTTCCTGGAAAAGCTTGTGGAGAACTGGCAACAAGTCTTCTTTAAATGTTTGGAAGAATTCGCCAGTGAATCCGTCTGGACCTGGGCTTTTGTTTTTGGGGAGACTTTTGATTACAGTTTCGATTTCCTTGATATTTATGGGCCTATTCAAGTATTTCACGTCTTCTTGGCTCAGTCTTGGGAGATTGTAGGAGTCAAGGAATTCGTCCATTTCTTTTAGGTTCTCTTGCTTCGTGGCATACAGACTTTCAAAGTAGTCTCTGATGATCCTTTGAATCTCCTTAGTTTCTGTTGTGATTTCCCCCTTTTCATTTCTAATTCGGTTTATTAGGGTTTTCTCTTTTTCTTTCTTTGTGAGTCTTGCTAGCAGTTTATCAATCTTATTTATTTTCTCGAAGAACCAGCTCTTTGTTTCATTGATCTTACGGATTGTTTTTTTGGGTTTCCATTCGTTAATTTCTGCTCTAAGTTTTATTATTTCTTTCCTTCGATCTGGTTTGGGTTCCTTTTGCTGGTCCTCTTCTAAGATCTTGAGCTGCGAAGTCAAGCTATCTATATAGGCCCTTTCTTCCTTTCTGAGGAAGGCTTGCAGAGCTATAAATTTTCCCCTTAACACAGCTTTAGCCGCGCCCCATAGGTTCTGATAGCTTGTGTCTTCATTCTCATTTGTTTCGAGGTATCTCTTAATTTCTTTCTTGATTTCCTCCGTGACCCACTCATTGTTCAATAGTGAGTTGTTTAACTTCCAATTGTTTGATTTGGTTCTCCGCGTCTGTACATGATTAACTTCCATCTTCAGTGCATCATGGTCTGAAAAGATAGTTGATACAATTTCTATCTTCCCAATTCTATTAAGGTATAACTTGTGGCCCAGAACATGGTCTATTTTGGAAAATGTTCCATGTGCGCTGGAAAAGAATGTGTATTCTTTCTTTTTGCGGTATATAGCCCTGTATAGGTCTATTAGCCCTGTCTCCTCCATTTCTTCCTTCAGGGCCATCGTTTCCTTGCTGAGTGTTGTTCTTGTCGATCTATCCAGACGTGATAAGGCAGTGTTGAAATCTCCAAGTACTATCGTGGTGCTAGTTATATCCTCCTTAAATTCTGTTAGGAGTTCTTCTAAGTATTTAGCTGGTCGTTCATTAGGTGCCTATACATTTAGGAGTGTGATTTCTTCCTGTTGTATATATCCCTTGGTGAATATAAAATGACCTTTGCTGTCCCTTCTGATCTTTTTCAGCCTGAAATCTATGCTATCAGATACTAGTATGGCCACCCCCGCCTTTTTTTTGAGGGGGTGTTTGCTTGCAGGATTGTTTTCCATCCTTTGATTTTGAGTCTGTGTTTGTTCTGACTATTCAGATGTGTTTCTTGTAGGCAGCAGAAAGTTGGGTTTAGTTTCCGAATCCATTTTGCCACTCTGTGCCTCTTGATTGGTGCATTTAGCCCGTTAACATTAAGAGAAATTATTGTCATGGGATTTTGTGTCATTTTTCTGTAGGGTTTGTTGTTCTTATAGGTCTTTTTCCTTGTCTTATAGGAGCCCTTTGAGTCCTTCTTTTAAGTTTGGTCTTGAGTCTATGAAGTTCCTGAGCTGTTGCTTGTCCATGAAATAGTGTATGGTTCCTTCAAGTTTAACTGAGAGTTTAGCCGGGTAGAGTATTCTTGGTGAGGCATTCATTTCATGAAGTTTTTTCACTATATCCCACCATTGTCTTCGGGCTTGGAGGATTTCTTCTGATAGGTCTGCTGTGAATCTAAGGGGTGCACCTTTGTATATGATCTCCTTCTTTGATCTTGCTGCTTGCAGTATTGTGTCTCTATCCATGGCATCCATCATTCTGACTATGATATGCCTTGGGGATTTTCTATTTGGGTCCCTTTTAGCTGGCACCCTTCGGACTCCTTGTATATGGATGTCCGCATTCTCTAGCTCTGGGAATTTTTTAGCAATGATGTCTTTAATGGTGTTTTTTTCATTGGGATTAGTTCCATGTGGTTCTGGCACTCCCATGATTCTTATGTTGTTTCTCCTGAGGTCATCCCCTAGGACTCTAACTCGCTCTAAAGCCATTTTGAGGTCTTTTGACATTATTTGTTGTTGCCTATATGCTTTGTGCAGCTCATCTTCAAGCTCACTGATTCTGTCTTCGGCTGTAGTCATTCTACTACTGAGGGCTCCTACGGAGTTTTTCATTTCATCTACTGATTCTTTTAGTTGTGTGACTTCTGTTCGTAGCTTTGAAATTTCTGCTCTCATTTCTTCCTGGATTATCTTGGTGGAGCGTTCCAATGCTGCATCCATATCCTCCCTTAATTTATTGGATGTTCATTCCATAGTTGTGTTGAGATCGTGAACCATCCTCACAATTTCCTCTCTGAATTCTTTATCTGAGAGGAGGATGTATTTCTGGGAGGTCACTGCTGAGGTTAGTGAGATGTTTTCTTGGTTCTCTCCTGGTGGTGGGGATTTTCTCTGTTTCTTCATGTTGTTATGGGCTGTACTGTCTGAGGCTCTCGTTAGCTTGGGAGGAACCTCAACTGAAGATTTTGGGCTATGCTCCTTTGACAAAGGACTTTTGTGTGCAAGTTGATGTGTTCATTGACAGTTTTCGTGAAGTTAGGCTGCAGGATGGAGATTGGTCAGGATCCGACGGCGGCGGCGGAAAGGTGCCAGGCGGGGGCTTCAGGAGAAGCCCCGAGCCGAGGCGGGCAGGGGGCGTAGAGCAGTTTTCTGTATTTTTTTAAGGATTATTTTCAATTCCTTTGCCATATCTGATTACTTAGATTTTACTAGCTTCCTTAAGAGGTCTCCACTGTCGTTGCTTTTTTGATCCCGTGGCCTTGCACTGTTGTCCATGTATTCAGGAAGAAGCCTTCTATTCTATTCTCTATCAACACCCTCTGCAGGCAGAGACCAGTCAGTCCATCCAGATATTTGGGGCCTATTATTTTCTTGCTGGTGGAGTCCTTAAGTACACAGATGTGGATTCTCCATGAGGAAGCCTCCTGCTTGGACATATGGGTGCGTGCCTGATGCAGTGTTTACTGGAGAATATGGAGGCTGGATCCAGTGGGGGCAGGTCTGGTGAAGAGCCTGGGTGCTGAGTAGTTCTGGGTCAACATAGATTCTGGTCCCAGGAGCCAAGAAAGCACTTGGAATCACTGAGGTGGTCCCAGTATCAGGGTCTGCATGGATGTTAGGTACTTAGATAATCCAGGAACCTGGTTTTCATGGGTGGATTTGCTGCCTGAGGCCATGAGAGTAGGTATAATAAGAAGGCAAACTGAGCATCTAGTACTGTGGGAACCAAACTCTGGAGCTGTCTTGGAGAATGTTTGGGATCTGTTTGGACAGAGAGCTTATGTCTGTGGGGGCCTGAATTGAGGCTGAGGCCGCAGAAAGTAGCCTGTGTTGAGTCAGACCTGCAATCTGGGTGCAGGAGCTTGCCAGGAGCTAGGCAAGCCACTTGAGGCCATGGCAGCTGGCAGTAACCTGGGAGCCTGCATCTGCAGGAACCTGGGGACATAAGAGTCACTTGGAGCCATAGAAACAATCTGGGACTACAGGAGCCAGCTGGCACCCAGATAGGTCAATGACCTGGTTTCCTGCAATTAGAATGGGGAACCTGGAGATGCAGGAGTCACCTGGGGCCACTAGAGCCTCGAGCATCAGGGTGCCACTGAAAGCCTGGATTGGTGCCTGTAGCATCAAGCTAGCACTGAAAGTCTGTATTTGGGGCATTCCTTGCAAACCTAGTGCTGTGGGAGCTTTCTGGAGCTGCAGCAGTCAGGGCTAAACTCCTAAAACTACTGGGACCTGGACTCCTAGAAGACACAGGTGACACCTAATGCCTGTGGAACCAGTTATGGGGTTAGGAGGGAGTGAGGGGCCCACTTCACTGTCATCCTCTCTTGGGGATACTGTCTCTGCAAATCCCACTCCATTCAATGTAGCCTTTCTTGCTTATGTACTTCGGAGCAGGTGGCAAACCCCTCACTTAAAGTCTGGGCTCCTATAAAGGTATTTCTGAGTTGGGATGGTTGGCTCAAAGTGGGATTTCTGCAGGACAAGAGGGCATCAATAAATCCTTATGCCACCATTTCTGTTGTCACCCTAAGAGAAGTCTCTGGGCTTGTTTTAATGGAAAAACTAATGGAATTCCCCAATGCACCTGTCTCCTTGGAGAGGGAATACAAAGGGTTTTGGCATAAGTAAAGGTGAGATTGAAATAATAATTAATTTGGATGAAGAAGTTCCAGATCATAGATGGCACTTAAGGAGGGGATGTAGATGGAAAAGAGAAGCAATGAAGACCAAAACCCACTATCAACCATATGAGGTATGGAAGAAAAAATAATCTTTGTCTCTTTGGTTGACATTTATCTTATCTTTTTTTCAACAAAGAGACAAAGAATGACTAATTAGGTATGAGGAAAATGACAGGATATTGGGAATCTAAAAGACCAGTTAAGCATATGCTGTAAGGAGAATAGGTCCAATAAGGTGGTTAAAACTGACCATTGGGTTTAGTAAGGTGGAAGCAACCAGGAACTGTATAAAAGAAGATCTTGTTAAGTTATGGAATCAAAGACCAACAAAAGTGTTTATGAAGGAAAAAAGGAAGAAAAATAAGAGATAGTGAACACAATCAAAAACTTTTTCAGAAGCTTTGTTGTAAAGGTAGAAAAATGAGAGGGCAGGGCTTTGCACATGGCCGACCTGATTTATATCCCTGGCATCCCATACTATCCCCCCTGAGTCCACCAGGAGTGATTTCTGGGAGCAGAGCCAGGAGTCAACACTGAATGCCTCTGGGTGTGGCCTTTCAAAAACAAAAACAAACAAAGATAGAGAAGTTACAGAGTACATAGAAGGCTAGCAGAAACCAGAGATTTAAAAAAATATATTTCGATGAGATAGAAGTTGTACTATTATGGAAATATGAAATCAAGCCCCTGTAATTCCATGATACTATTAAGCAGGGACTCACTGATAATTTGAGTTAACATAGTCTAGCACTGGGAACCAATGATGAGGAAACACTGTGATGGATGGGTAAAATTGTCATGGTTGAACCTTAGTCCTTGAACATATGAAATGTTGGAATCTTGCATGAAGAGGAAGACGGATCTTTACCTAGCATCATACTCTAGACTAAGAGGAAGGAAGTCAGACTGTAGCTCTGCATTTGGGAGGTGGGCTGATGCTGCAGGATCTAGTGAGATGTGTCTTCTCTTTTCTCTCTAAAGGAGAAAGCAAGGTTACCAGTCAAGCATCATGGCCTTGGAATGAAGTCAACTACTGGCCAGTGGAATATTTCTTAGCACCACAGACTTCTTTCTCATACCCACATGTTCTCTGATCCTCTAACCTTATAATTCCATACTGTTAGATACATTGCTTTGTCCCCCCCACCCCAACTGCAGGGAGATTAGGTTTATTGAGTAACACCCATCACAGTGTTTCCAACGCATTCCCTCCCATTCCTCTCTGTTCATCATTGACTTCTTTGTGCTCTGCTTCCTCTATCTGCTAATTACTATATCCCAAATCAGATCATGTGACTTGTAAAGTCAAATTCTTCTGAGCACTCTGTATTTTGTATATGTAGCAAAATAGTGCTTTTCTCTTCCTTTTATGTCTTTTGCATAAGTTACTTTAGAACAGTTCCTTTTTGTATAGACACAGGAAGACAGTAAATGCTAAGATTTTGTAACTTGGGAGTTGACTCCAAATAATATTTACTCCTGGGCATCTGTAAATAACTCAACTTAATCTTTAGTTGTCCTCAGTTCCTAATACCCCAAAAGGAGGGACCCAGGGCAAGCCATAAGCTACCCAGGCATCGGGAAGGGACGCGTCAAGCACCATAAAACATATAATAAGTTAAGAGCACATATATGGATAAACTCTGTCATGACCCCAAAAGAAGCAACTGTGCAGCTGTTAGGAGAGATGAAGTCATGAAATTTGCTTATAAATGGATAAACATGGAGAGTATCATGCTAAGTAAAATGAGTCAGAGAGGGACAGATATAGAGGGACTGCACACATTTGTCGACTGTATTTATTTATTTTTTAATTTTTATTTTATTGAATCACCGTGAAAAAAATACTAAGCGTTCATGTTTAAGTCTCAGTCATATAATGATTAAACCCCCATCCTTTCACCAGTGCACATGTTCCACCACCAAGAACCCCAATATACTCCCCTCCCTCCACTCCCCACCTAAGTAGCTAATGATCTTCACTTTATTCTCTCTATACTTTGAATACATTCAATATTTCAATAGAGAACTCACCATTATTGTTTGGAATTTTCCCCCAACAATCAGTCCTGCTGAAAAGGCATCATTAAATAATTTCTTTTCATTGCTGAGAATGAAGACTCTGGATTTCTGATATATTAGCTCAGTTCACAGTCTAGATGCATTTCTGTAAGAAGCCGCTCTGGGTGTCAAAATGGATTAGAAGACCTCTCGGATCATAGCCTTTAGGAGCAGAGGGTCTGTTTCGCGTGTGGCAGCTCCGGAACTTATCTGGGCCTCATTTGTGGAGTGTAGGGTAGCATCACATGAGGCTGACACCCAAGGGAAGTAGATACAAGGGCCAGGGGGATTGCCCCATAGCTGGAAGAATGCTTCATGAGCAGAGGGGAGAAGGCAGATGGAATAGAGAAGGGATCACTAAGAAAATGATGGCTGGAGGAACCAGTTGGGATGGGAGATGCATGCCGAAAGTAGATAATGGACCCATCACGATGACCTCTCAGTGTCTGTGTTGCAAGCTATAATGCCCAAAAGTAGAGAGAGAGAGTATGGGGAATATTGTCTTCCATGGAGGCAGGGGGAGGGTGGGAAAGTGAGGGTATACCCGGGATATTGGTGGTGGGGAATGTGCACTGGTGGAGGGATGGGTGTTTGATCATTGTGAAATTGTAACCCAAACATAAAACCTTGTAACTATTTCACAGTGATTCAATAAAATTTAAAAAAAAATTTTAAAAAAGAAGCAACTGGATAAGGACCCCGTTGGGGTTAGGAAAGACTAACCTGGCCTGAGGACTGTCATCTGGATATATGTCCCAGGAATATTATGCTTTAAACTTAATGTATCTTAATTATCTTACTATGTCCATACAAGAAGACTAGAAATATTATTAAGAAGTAAAGTTAAGATGACTGTTTAAATGGATACTGGCTAAGAAAAGGGGAAAGTAATGCATCTTGGATGGAATTCCAACCTTGGACAGATATCCTAGGAGGAAAAGATTTTGTCCTAGAAGAAGCTTCTGCTGAAGGAAGGGCTTTACATCTGTTGATTGTGCAACCACACCTACATGTAATTGCTGCCCCCAACTGCTGAGGATTTTCTCGGTAAATAAGGCTGTAAAACTTGAATGGGTGGTGTGGAGACTGGGCTAAATGAAGGCTGATTTCCAACCAGCCTGGTGGCCCCTACTCCTTCTACATTCACCTATCTCAGTCCACCAATCGGGGTGGGGAGGCAGCTCTTGGTCACCAAACACACGTGTCATGTGCCACATTTTGAACTCACACCATACCAGAGCAATTCTTTATAATAAATCTACATTTACCTTCTTTGGACATGGATAAATTTTTTTCTTTGACTTTAAATTCAACCTCTTCTGAGTGATCTTTCTTGAAATTAAAACAAGGTAGTTGCAATTATCCCAAATACTCAATCATATTAATTTGATTAGCGACCTATCATAATTGCTAAAACATATCAGAAATTACCTTATTATTTATTATTGACCTTACATATCTCCCAGGAGAGCATAGACTTTTGAGGGTTGAGGGAAATCTGTCAATGGTCACCACAATCTACAGACCTGGGTGCTATTCAATTAGCAGTGCCTTGTTTGCTGAATATATGAATGGGCAAGACCAGAGGGAACCCTTATGCCCTTGCCCTTCACCCCAACTGCTAGCTTTTCATCAGGCAGAGAGTAATGTCTAAAAATCTCTCCAAGAACCTAATGGCTACAACTCTCAGAATATCAGAGGTGTTAATTCATTAATTCATTACATACACACACATACACACACATATCTGTGGCTGATTTAACACCTGCCCCATTATACTTCCTATGCCACAGTTCTTCTTTCCTCAATGACTTCAGTATTGGCTCAATTGTCTTTTTAATCATAATTTCCTTTTGGCAACTCCAACATCCTCAGTAATGACTCATCTCCAAAATCTGGCTTCACTTTAACTTCCTCAAATGTAATGTCCTTCACCTTTACTTCACTGATTTAGCATTCAGCATAGTTACACCCATGGTTTGATCATCTCTGGAACTGATCCACAGATCCCCAGCCCCTTCACCTAAAATCTGCCCTTTCCAACCACAAATGGGTAACCTTTCACTTCTGCCACTTGTCAAATCAGGGCATCAGTTTTGTCATCACACAATGTCCAAACCCTAAGAGCCATCTGATTTCTCAAATCTATGCAATATTTGCATTTTTCTTGATAGGATCTTCAATTACCCATTTCAAAGTTATACTCTTAATGTATTCTCTTCTCTTTCCAAATCCTCACCTATGTTTGCTATCCCAGTTTCTAGCTCTAGATAAATTTTGCCCTCTTCAAATATTTCTTATAAATCTAAAATGAGATTGAAAAATATTGCTGACATTTGGAAAGTACACTATAGTGACTGGGTTCCAAATAGAACTGGGTTCTTCACACTTTTCAACAATAACCTTCTTGTTTTCTAGTTTCTCCCTTTATTGTACTAAATCTTTTCCCCTTCCACGATTTGGTAAATTCTCAACAAACAAGATCAAAATGAACCTTCAGGTGTAATACCGTTCTATGAACCTTAATTATAATCATTATAAATCCACTGGGGTCAAGAATAACATGGCCATAATATTAACTCATTGTTTTTATTCTGCTTTTACCTGCCTCTGATCCCATGCCTTTCACTCACTTAAATTATCACTTAAATGTCCCCCAACTAAATGATACATTCACACTGAGTAGAATAGGTATTGTCTGTAAGACAGAATGTGAAAGAACAAGAAGGAGAAAGAGAAGAGGGCAATTTTGAATAACTGGGCAACAGAAAGGACTAAGTGTCCAGACACAATGTTTAGGAGACAGGTACAGACAGAGGCCAACATGGCTCCTGATTAAAGAAGCTGCAGTGGTGCTTGCACTGGGAACTCAATGGTGAAAATGGGAGAGATGATGGGTGCAAGGGAAAGGAAAACCCCAGAAGAAAAGCAGGGGCAGCATCAGGTGGGAACCAAGTGAAGTTATAAGGAGGATACAGGATAAGTGTAGGATAACATGGGGTTTGTCCTTTTAGCCTTGCCACAGGGAACTTAGTTTACCTTAGAGCAATGGCCTTTCTGTATGGACACAGGAAGACAGTTAATAATATGCTTTGTAACTTGGGAGCTGATTGACTCCAATAATATTTACTCCCGGGCATCTGCTTTCTCAACTCAGTTGCCCTTAGTTCCTAAAGCAGGGTCCCGACGAGGGACGGAATGGACCCAGACAAGCTGTGATCTACCCTGGCATCAAAATTGGCCAGGCCAAAGCGCCACAATACTCAACTGTAAATTGAGAGCATGGTCATAGAAATTTGCTGTCATGATCCAAAAGTAATGACGAGACTAGGACCCTGCTGGGGTTAGGAAGACTAATCTGGCCTGAGGACTGTGGTCTGGAATATATAGTGAATGTCCTCAGGAAGAACCAAACTTTAAGTCTGATATATCTCTTACTGTACTCATACAGAATGACATTGATAGAAATATTAGAAGTAAATTTACTGTAACTACTTAAGTGGATTACTAGCTGAGGAAGGAAGAAAGGGACACACCCCGACACACCCTTGTTTGGATCCCACCCTTGAGTGGATCTCCTAGTTATCTCATCAAAATCTTTAGATGAGATTTTGTTAATCTCCTTGAGAAATGGTCTTACTCTCCTTTGTTTATTTGTTGATGTTCAACCCACCTTTGTGTCACCTTGTGTCACCCTATGTAATTTGCTATATAAAATGAGACTGAAGGAGAAGAGGGGGGCACTGACAGGAGAGAGAAGAAGACAGGAGAGACAGAGAAGGAGACACATGAGAGGACACTGGAGAAGAACAGAGAAGACACAGAAGCAGAGACAGAGAGAAGTCGGAAGAGACCAGAGGAGAGACTACAGAGACAGAGACAGACAGAAGAGAGCACAGCGGCTCGAGAGCACTGAATGAGAGTGGCACATGCGAGAGAGAACTGCCCTGAGTGCCCTGGGACAACAGACCAACACCACACATCATTGTGTCTCCCCCTCCTGCACGTGCGTGGTCCTTGCAATTTTTTACAGCTAAGGATATTAAAAAAACTGTTTTTTTCTAAAGTAAATTTTTTAAGTGAAAAGAAAGTTATAGGAGAGGTAGGACCAAGCCATTCTGTAGGTAAGAAGCTACTTTTAAAAGCCACCAATTTCAAACATAAAGAAAAGAGGGATTTACATTTCACTCTAATCCCAGGACAACTGCAACCAACTTGGTAAGAGCCTCCACTTAAACAAGGGAATGCATCAGTGGATTCAAACAATGCAGGAACATGCACAACCCTGAACCAAGGCCACAGAAGAGGAGCGGAGGTCCTGAAAACATATGGCCACTGTTTTTCATAGTTCAGAGCTGCAGCATCTTGTTCCATTTGCATAAGATCAAACACAGGAAGTTGTGGATTGGGAAAACAACAGATCACTCTAATGCACATTAGAAATGGACCCACAGGCATTACGACCTCCTGCTACACGGAAATGATTCCCAGTGCGTGGAAATCTCACCAACTACAGTCAAGCAACTGCAATTTACAATACTGGCCATGAATTATATGCTATTTTACGATTGATTTCACGCTAGTGTTCAGAGAATTTCATTGATCTCAATTTACAAAATGAACCAATAAGGAGGCAATGATTTTCTTTTAACTCCTGGTGTAAACTGAGGACTTTATATTTTCTCATTGATTCCCCCCATTAGAAAAATTACAAAGCAGTTCTGGATTCTTTATTATCCTTGTCTATGATCTAGTTTTTTTATGACTGCCTCCTGGGATGATTTCATAAATATGAAATACAATTTTTCCCTGATTGCCCACTGTATTTCTGTGCTGCAACCCCACATCATGCAATCAGGTTCCTTGTACTGCTGGGTTTTCAGACTGGGTTCTGTGCATGCCACTTTGAGCAGTAGGCCCAGAAGGTGGCAGGGGAAGCAATGAGAAATGACAGATGAAAGGGCTCTGGGAATGTCCGCTGCTACTCCTCCCTGCCCCTATAAAGTGCTGGCTTCATGATGGCCTGCTCAGCCTTTTGATTTCAGGAGAAAGCATATCCCCACTTTCCAATGGGTGAGAACAGGAGTTTTCTATAGCCTGAACCTTACTGCTATGTTCCCATGGTCTTTAACTTGCAGCACAACTCCATCGGGTAAAGTGGTAAATCGAGCATGGTTCACACCCAGGCCCCATTGCCAAACTCACTCTGAGCGAGAAACAGTCTTCTTGGGACAGGACTCAGAAAGAGAAATCCTCATCACACACTATGACTGATTGCTACATGTGCCTCACACATCCTTTACCACTTGGAAGAAAATCTACATCCTGCCTCCCTAGAGAACCTTGTTAGGATTTTCTGAGGTCCAAGAAAATCTCCTCTTTTGCTTCCATATGGTATAGTTCACACTTGATGAGGTTGCTCTGATCAACATCTCAAAGGTTGCTCTCTAAAATAAATACCCCCAGGATCATCCTGGGAACAGTCACAAGTCTCATGGACTAAAGATCCCGTTTGGAACAGGTAGATGTACTTTCTTAAAGGCATTCCTTTTTGGCTCCATGTACTTGGGGTCTGATCAGGAACATCTTCACTGGAACAAAGGAAAGAAGACCCCAAGGAAATGAAGTCTGCTCCTGCCATCAGGATCATAACAGGTATATGTTGGGGAGGAAACCTGCCTGTTGGGAGAAGCCAGTCACTTGCTAGGGGAGGCGAGGACACCTGGCTGTCAGCTGTGATCATGAGAGTGCTGTTCTTGGATGGGAAGAAGGCTCCCAGGAACAACTTCTGGGCTCTCAGCCTTCCCAGCCAGTTGTGTTTTGGTCTGGCATCCTTAGCTCTTTCTGACTTACTTTGTAATAAATTACAGTACATTTTTCCAGTCTGATTTTTCAGATTACTTGTATAAGATAAATATAGTTTGCTTGATCCCCATCTAAATACCTCTTTCATAGACAAAACACTCCTGAAATTCATATGGAACAGTAAACCCTCATGAATAGCTAAAGACATTCTTGGGAAAAAGAATATAGGTGGCATCACCTTCCCCAACTTCAAATATTACTACAAAAACAGTAGTAATTATAAAAGCATTGTATTGGGCTAAAAACAGATGTGCAGACCAATGGAACAGAGCTGAGTATCCTGTCACAGACCCCCATATATATGACCACTTAATCTCTGACAAAGTAACAAGAAATGTGAAGTGGAACAAGGAAAGCCTCTTCAACAAGTGGTGCTGGGAAAACTGGATAGCTACCTGCAAAAAAATGAACTCTGATCTCTATCTAATGCCAGGCACAAAAGTCAGACCAAAGTGGATTAAAGGCCTCTATATCAGACATGAATCTATAAGGTACATAGAGGAAAATGTAGGCAGAAGTCTCCATGACATTGAAGCTAAAAGCATCTTTAAGGATGAAACAGCACTGACCATGCAAGTAGAAGCAAACATAAACAAATGGGACTACATCAAACTAAGAAGCCTCTGCACTTCAAAAGACACAGTGACCAAAATACAAAAAGAGCCCACAGAATGGGAAATAATATTTACCAAATATCCATCTGTTAAGGATTAATATCCAGAATAGGATATACAAGACACTAGTAGAATTGTATAAGAAATAAACTTCCAACACCATTAAAACATGGGGAGGAGAAGTGAATAGAAGTTTCCTCAAAAAAGAAATACAAATGGCCAAAAGGCACATAGAAAAATGCTCTACATCCCTCATCATCAGGGAGATGCAAATCAAAACAACAATGAGATATCATCTCACACCACATAGACTGGCACACATTCAAAAGAACCAGTGCTGGCATGGATGTGGGGAAAAAGAGATGCTTTTTCACTGTTGGTGGGAATGCCGACTGGTCCAGCCTTTCTGAAAAACAATAAGGACAGTCCTTCAAAAACTAGAAATTGAGCTTCCATATGACCCCGCAAAACCACTTCTGGGAATATATCCCAAGGATGCAAAGAGCACAGTAGAAATGACATCTGTACTTATATGTTCATTGCAGCATTGTTCACAATAGCCCAAATCTGGAAACAACCCAAGTTCCCTAGAACAGATGACTGATTAAACAAACTTTGGTACATCTACACAATGGAATACTATGCAACTGTTAAGAGAGATGAAGTCATGAAATTTGCTTATAAATGGATATACATGGAGAGTATCATACTAAGTGAAGTGAGTCAGAAAGAGAGTGACAGGCATAGAAGGACTGCACTCATTTGTAGAGTATAGAATGACATCACATGAGGCTGACACCCAAGGACAGTAGATACAAGAGCCAGGGAGATTGCCCCGTAGCTGGAAGACTGCTTCATGAGTGAAGGGGAGAAGGCAGATGGAATAGAGAAGGGATCACTAAGAAAATGATGGCTGAAGGAACCAGTTGGAATGGGAGATGCATGCTGAAATTAGACAATGGAACAAACATGATGACCTCTCAGTGTCTGTGTTGCAAGCTATAATGCCCGAAGGTAGAGAGAGAGAGTATGGGGAATATTGTCTTCCATGGAGGCAGGGGGAGGGTGGGAAAGGGGGGGTATACCCAGGATATTGTTAGTGGGGAATGTGCATGGTGGAGGGATGGGTTTTTGATCATTGTGAGATTGTAACCCAAACATAAAAGCTTGTAACTATCTCATGGTGATTCAATAAAATTTAAAAAATTTTAAGAAATTTAAAAAATAAAGCACTGATTGTAGATAAATGTATATTAAACTCTGTATATTAATAAATATACATTAATCAATGTATATTTAGCAAAAAAAAAGAGTAACATCACATGAGGCTGACACCCAAGGATAGTGTATACAAGGGCCAGGAGGATTACCCCATAGCTGGAACCCTGCTTAATGAGTGGACGGGAGAAGGCAAATAGAGTAGCAAAGGGATCACTAAGAAAATGATGGCTGGAGGAATCATTTGGGCTGGGAGATGCATGCCGAAAGTAGATAATGGACCAAACATGATGACCTCTCAGCATCTGTGTTGCAGATCATGATGCCCAAAAGTAGAGAGAGAATGGGTAATATTGTCTGCCATGGAGGCAGGGGGAAGGTGGAAAATGGGGATATACCGGAGATATTGGTGGTGAGGAATGTGCACTGGTGGAGAGATGGGTGTTTGATCATTGTGTGAATGTAACCCAAACTTGAAAGCTTGCAACTATCTCACAGTAATTCAATAAAATTTTAAGCTTTGAAAATGAAAATAAATTTATTCTTATCTATCCCCCAAGGAGAAAGCCAGAGAACCATCCATCAATACTTCCGTCTTGACTCTGGATGAGAGAGGAGGAGGAGGAGGAGGAGGAGGAGGAGGAGGAGGAGGAGGAGGAGGAGGAGGAGGAGGAGGAGAGAGAGAGAGAGAGTGAGAGAGAGAGAGAGTAGAGAGTAGAAGGGAGAGGGAGGGAGAGAGAGGAAGGGGGAGCGAAAGAAAGAGAAAGAAGCAAGAGAGAGAGAGAGAGAGAGAGAGAGAGAGAGAGAGAGAGAGAGAGAAGTAATTTCCCCAGTTCACCAGAAGGAGAAATGGGTAAATGCCTTGAACACACATCTCAGTAAAGCTGAAGTAGGATCTCCAAATTAAAGGATGCACCATAAAGTATAGGAAAATATTTAGACATCTTAGGTTGAGAAGTGGATGAATCTCCAAGGTAGAGAATGTACCTGGACAGTCAACCATGAAGGAAAATTGGACAGCAGCATTGGTGGCAACAGTGATGATCCTATCAGGTACGGAAGGAAGCACATTTATGTGGGTTTGGAAGTATGACTCTTTCAGGAGAATTCAATAGATGACCCTGTTGTAGTCTGTCTGGTTTGAGAATTGAGAGGCCTTTTGATGGATTTCACCCAAGAGAAGAAGCTAGGCAAGTCATGTTTTCCAGAACACAGGCATCATTCTGAGAACCGTGTTGTACTCTGGTGGTGATGTACTCTGATCTGTCTATAGCTGAGAGAGAAACAAAGACGTCTGCTTTGCTAAGCTCAGGATTCCGGGATATACTCAGCATTCCCTTCGCACCTATTTAAGAAAGCCTCTCAAGGAAGAGTACCAGTGCTCCTCAGTAATCTATTCAATTTGGGGATGAGCACCTCACAAAAGGCAGAGATAACAGAGTGGCCCACTGGACAGTCCAGCAGTCTGGGTGTCCAATCCACCCTGGGGACTAAGGTAGGCCCTGGGGCAAACCACTACACCTGACACACCCTGAGTGACCCATTCTCTTCAAATGTTGCTTCCCTGATGAATGTTTATAGATACTTGCTAATACTATCCAAAAGTATTTATCATGAAGTTATAAAGCCCATGATAATTATTCTCAGTTAAATCTAAAACACACCAATTTCTTCAAACAGGAAGGACACATTTATTTGACTCAACATATGCATTCAGAAATAACTCTTTTAGTCTTCTATTTATTCATCACAAATCTATTCATTGGGCCTCTCCTAGTTTTATATACTCAACTACAGAAGATATTAATATTTATATGAGATATTTTGCATATGATATTATCAAATACCTCTTAAAATTGCACAATTCTCTGGGTTATGTTTTCCAAATTTCACAGCTGCTATGTTTTATCTGCTTGAGATATTTATTACATACCAATGATTCTAAACCACTTTAATTTACAATGCTTCAATAAATTATAATGGAAAATGAAAAATGATCTGAGAATATGTGTGCAAAATTACAAATTATAGTGCATCTGTTATGATAGAGACTGAACTACTTATAGATCTAATTTAGGGAAGAATTGAAGTTTCACTGATTAGACCAATTATAGTGAGGCTATTAGCACCAAAATACTTATAGACACAAAATGTAAGATGATGCATTAGCGTATTTTACTATTGCCCTAAATGATCATATTTTCAAACTCTTCATTTTTATCATATCATATATTGAATCATAAATAAAACCATATAGAAGTATAGATGAAATATATATCCAGGTATTTTATTATTCATGCTACACCCATCAAAGAAGAAAAAGTCTAATATCACACATGTTTAACTGGTCATAAGAAAAGCTCCTCTATTTATATCAAATTGATAATCTAATAATTTTCATGCTAAAGAATTATACAAATATTTATTTTCTTAATTACAGCTTGTAATGCACCTAATAATTGAGTCTTATTAGTATTTGGTTAATATTAGTACTAAGGAGCTTATTTTATTTACAACATATCTCTAAAATAACATATTTCTTCACATTGATAGACTATCACTGTCACTGAAGTTAGATTAAGAAACATAGAGGTCAAGCTTCAACTTTTGTGATTTCTTTTTAATCCAGGGGAAAAATTCTATAGATGCTAAATTTTAGAAATGTGAGCTTAAAAGCTTGTTGGAGTTCAGTTTCATAAAGGATATGTGGCTTTATGGAAAACATTTATTTGATTTATGTCCTAAAAACCAAGCTTTAGTTTATCACAGTGTTTCAGCTGTGGAGTGAAATCTCTTAAAATGATCTAGATACTTTTTTCAACATCCGGAGGTCCAACCTACTAGAATAGATGATGCAGTCTCCAGAATTTTGCATAATAGAGTTACATGAGTGGCAGAAAAATGACCTCCTAATCTCTCCACCTAAAAAAGATATTCAAATATTTGAATGTTTGGTAGTATAACACTGAGAGTTGTGGACTTGTTATGTGCATTTCCACTAGAGCATAGGGACAAAAAAATTAAAAAGAAGAAGGGCAATGCAGGAATATCATCTTTGGAATAGTCTTTAAAGTTTGGGCAGAGGAGGCAAATGTCCCTATTGCCATATTTATTTTTACTCCAACTCTTTTCAATTACTGTTGGTTTGAATTCAAGGGCTTGGAATTTCTAGTCATCATGGGATATACTTTGTCTAACTGAAATCATTCGCTAACACCTATCTGAAATTTCCCATGCAAGGATTTGAATTGTACAAAAGGGTCTGATCTTCGGGTTGTGATTACATGGAACTTAGAAACATCATTAAAGGGAATATTTTAAATAGCTGGTAAATTTTGATGTGTTTCACCGTCATCAGATGAATTGTATTTGTAACCATGACCCTCCTGGGTGTTTGTGTGAATTTTTATTATGCATTAGTCTGTGTGACTGTACGATAAAGAAATAGGAATCAGAGATTCACATTACATACAAGAGGTATGATGACAGGTCACTCCTCTGATGCCAGCTGACTTGGTCCTGTTTGCTAGCCTTGGGTAAATTATTCTGTCCTGAATATCCCTCTGAACACAAAATTCTTCACTCAATACTGAGTTTTCCAAGAATGAAAAGTGCTTCATTTTTGAAAACCATCTTATGATTCTGCCTTTGTAAGTGTACAGCCTTCTTCATCTTCAGGATAGGAGATGAAAGGCACACTTCCTTCTCACCGAGATTTCCCAAATCAGTGAGACTGAAAATTAAATCCACCCAGCATTTCAGCTGAGCACGTGTAGTAATCCAAAGACCGAAAGAATATAAACCACCATAGATAACTACCTGCCCTGGGTCCACTTGGGTGTTAACTAAAGTTCAGGGTGTACTTGCTTCAGAATTCTCCATGAAGATGCACAGAGAGGTGAGCAAAGGAAGAAATGAATGCAAGACCCAACCATAAAGACAGTCTTCTTAAAAATATTCTCTTTCTCTTTACATAGGCTTTACTCCCTCCAAAGGAATAGATGTATAAACAAATGAGGCAAATGGGTATACCACAGACAGGTAAGTAGACAATAAATATTGTTTGATTTGCTTGATTTTCACTACCTGGATGCACAGCAGGGAGTTTATACCATTGCAAAGGACAACTAATGTTAAGGACTGAATCACCACCCTACAAAGATTGCACATTGACCCCCTCCTCCTCCAGCCCCCAGGATCTCAGAATATGACTGAAGCTAGAGACAAAGTCTTTAAAGGGTTGCTTGAGTTCAAACTCTGTTTGAGCATGAATCCTAGTTCATTTGGATCCTTTTCCTTATAAGGAGAGTAAGGATGGAGACCCAAAACCTCAGGCACGTACAGAATGGAAAGATGGATGGAAGCAGCCATAAGCAATGGTCCAAATCAATCCACATATGTATTTCCCAAACTTTGAGAAAATTATTTTCTGTTACCTAAATTACTCAGTCTGATACTTGGTTACCACAGTGCAAGCAGCCAGCAATTCTTCAAGTGGAGTAAAAGGATGTATTGTTCTCTTGTCACAAAGCATTGAAACTAAGGTGACATGAGGTCATACAGCTGTGCTGTCACTGGATTAGTTTATGTTGCCCAACTTTCCATTACTGCACTGTAGCACTGTCATCCTGTTGTTCATCAATTTGTTCGAGCAGGCACCAGTAATGTCTCCATTGTGAGACTTTCTGTTACTGTTTTTGGAGTATTGAATATGCCACAGGTAGCTTGCCAGGCTCTGCCGTGTGGGCGGGATACTCTCGGGAGTCTGCCGGGCTCTCTGAGAGGGATGGAGGAATTGAACCCAGGTCAGCCATGTGCAAGGCAAATACCCTACCCACTGTGCTATCGCTCCAGTCCATTACTAACTTGGCAAAAACAATCCCTCCCTCTCCTGAATGACCATGATCCCGGAGGCCCACTAATTTCGGCACCCAGAGGCTTCTTGCAGAAATGCCTCTAGACTATGAACTAAGCTATGGTCCCACGTCGCCCTAGGAGGGGAAAAGTTTGTCTTTCTTGGCCTTTCCTTATGGCGGCAGTGGCAGCGTCGCAACAGCCATCTTTTAGAGAACACTAAACAGAGGTACAAGCTTGTAGTGACGGGGCGCATGGGAGATCTCGGGATGGGGGGTGGTACTGGCACAGAAATTTCTCTGGACTTAATTACTAAAATGCTGGAAATCCAAAACTGCAAGTCTGCTCTCTGCGCGACCTCATATGCTCTTTATTCTCAGCAATGGAAAACAAATTATCAAATGAAAAAAAATCCACAATCTCTCCCCTATCAAGACTACACCCCCAGGAATAATTTTTCTACATTTAGCTCCTCAATTTATGAATACTTGGTATCAGACAGTTCCTACTTAAAACCAGTAGACTGACTTCAAAATTTAAAAAACTAAAGCTAACATTTGAATAAAAGACAATTTAATTGACATGTTGTCTTTAAGAATACACTGATAATGTGAGAAAGATATGATGGTTGTATTAATATTTTGACACAGACAAGTATTATTAATATAAGGGGATTTCTCACCACTTTTTTATTTTCAACATATCTAACTGAGATTTGTGATTTGGGGATCAGGAAGTTATCAGAGTAGCAAAATTCTAATCCTAGCTATGCTTTGAACTAACTTTGTAATTCCAGGCAAATCAATTATGTTTTCAGAATCACTATTTCTTTACGTACCCAATGGAAATAAGATCACTTAACCTTTATACATCATTGAATAATTTAAAGACTCACGAGGTGCCAATATGTGTGGAAATATTCTGAAAGTATAAATTGTCAAAATAAATATCAGGAAATAGTAACCTATTCCTGGGAGTGAGTAAACTTTTATCTTATATAAGAAAGATGCTATGAAGTATATGTTTAGATAACATATGTGTTTATGTATGTGTTTAAATAAACATATGTTTAGATAAGTATATTTTTAGACTACATGCTTAAGCAAAACTTACTTTACTTAAAACCTACTATAACATTTCAAATGACAAAAATAGGGATAGAGAACTGTAATTAATATCCCATGCATGCAAAGAATGAACATATTCTCTTTTTGTTTTTATTTTTTGGTTACCTCTGGCAGTGCTCAGGCCTACTCTGACTCAGGGGCCATTCCTGGTGGGGCTTTAGGGGACTTAGAGGGTATTGGAATCTGGCTCAACCAACATAAGTGATCTGCTCACCATGTTATCTCTCTGGCACCCAAAAGAATAAATATCTTAAAGATATGTTAAATACTAGTAGAAGAGGAAGAATATTATATCACTTTAATTAATATATAAAACAACTAGGAAATTAATTTTATAAAATCAAATGCTTGCACTTAAATATTATATAAAAAGGTATTGCTGTTACAATACCTTTATTTATAATACAGTATTTGTAATACTGGATTTATAGCAGTATTTATAATGCAGTATTTATAATACAGAAAGATTATGTGTTGCACAAATGCTGAAATTATTTGATGAAACAGATTGTGAAATATTTTTATGTTTGTGTGGTCATTTAAGCTATGATTTAGAAAAAACTTAGTAATTTGGTAATATGAATATAAATGTTGAGACATGATTAAACAGTGTAATTTACATTATATATATGAATTAATAAAAATATTAGAAAATGATGCATGCAAAAGTCAAGCTGTAATTACTTATTGTCTTGGGTATATTAAATTATATTCAAATTTTCAAAATATATATTTAATCTAAACATTTAGTATATATATATATAATTTGCCATTTTGCAATAATTTTCAAATTGAACTTATTTTTGAATGGATGATATATTAATATATTACCTATATCTCTTTCAGAAACCTAGCAATTATTTTTATTATTTATTTATTTATTTTTAAATTTTATAGAATCACCATGAGATAGTTACAAGCTTTCATGTTTGTGTTACAATAAATAACAAAATAATCAACACCTATCCCTCCACCAGTGCACATTCCCCACCACCAATATCCCGGGTATACCCCCCTTTTCTCACTCTCCCCCTGCCTCTATGGTAGACAATATTCCCTATACTCTCTCTCTCTACTTTTGGGCATTATAGCTTGCAACACAGACATTGAGAGGTCATCATGTTTGTTCCATTATCTACTTTCGGCATGCATCTCCCATCCCAACTGATTCCTCCAGCCATCGTTTTCTTAGTGATCCCTTCTCTATTCCATCTGCCTTATCCCCTCCACTCATGAAACAGGCTTCCAGCTATAGGGCAATCCTGCTGGCCCTAGTATCTACTGTCCTTTGGTGTCAGCCTCATGTGATGTTATTTTATACTTTACAAATGAGTGCAGCCCTTCTATGCCTGTCCCTCTCTTTCTGACTCATTTCACTTAGCATTATACTCTCCATGTTTATCCATTTATAAGCAAATTTCATGACTTCATCTGTCCTAACAGCTGCACAGTATTCCATTGTATAGATGTACCAAACTTTCTTTAACTGGTCATCTGTTTTAGGGCACTCGGGTTTTTTCCATATTTTGACTATTGTGAACAGGCTGCAATGAATATATAGGTACAGATGTCATTTCTATTGTGCTATTTTAGAAACCTAGCAATTACTACACATTTATGTACACCTTTAGAGGGAATCTAAATATATATACCCAGTTGTTAGCAGAATACAGTATATGCATTTTTGCACCAGTACTTGATAACTTTGAAGACCAAATAATTTTGCAATGTTCATATTAGTTATTTATCTTTCATTTAAATAATTTTTAATGATTTTCATTAGAATATTTCATTTCTATTTGATCACATGTCATGTTCATAAGTGTGAGTGTGTGTAATCAGAGAAATTACTGACTTTAGAACAATTGTAAGCCCAATAAAAATATGAAAGCCCACAAGGTGTTTAGGATACAGTTTATTACTGTTTTGGACTAGTATGATTAATGTTGTGAAGCTACAAGTTTGAAGTAGTTGACTTAAACAGAAGTCCTATCCCTCTGGACCAATCAGCAGACTCCATGGGGCTCATCGTGCCTCAGTAGCCCTCCCAGTGCCCAGAAGAGAGCAGATGATATATAAAAGTATCCGTGAACTGTCACTGTCACTGTCATCCCATTGCTCATCGATTTGCTCTAGCGGGCACCAGTAATGTATCCATTGTGAGACTTGTTACTGTCTTTGGAATACCAAATACACCATGGGTAGCTTGCCACGCTCTGCCATGGCCTAGCCGTGAACAATGAACACAAATGGAAATGGAGGCAAACGGGGTATTTAAGTTGTTCAGACTTCAGCTACAAACTTGAACTCATGGGACAGAGAATTGTTGATGGCATTAGGACAGGCCTGAACATTGTTCTAACATCTACTGTGATCACAGAACAAATGACCTTCCTTACACAGTATTCGGGCTAGGTTCCTGCCTTGCATGTTGCTTACCATGATTTGATCACCAATATGACAGAGTGTCTCCTAAAATACCACCAGGGGTCACTCTGAGCACAGAGCCAGGAATAGTCCCACCACCCACAACCCTGCTACCCCCTCCTCCCACTGCACCCCCCAAAGTACAGACATATTTGAAACACTCATTTCTTATTTTGAAAAGAAAGTCATGTATACTGACAGAATCAGAAAATGGGAACTGTGAGGAAAATAACTCAATGAAATGGAGGTGCTATTTCAGGAAAAAGATAAAAAAATGTCAGGGAAGTTTTCCAAAGGTAGAACTCAGGTAGACAGTAGACTTGGATGATTTCCCAATATATTTGGTTATAAAACACACTCACAGACGAGTATGTGAAAGTGAAGCTCAGGTTTCATGGATAGAAAGATTCTAGCATTCTGTACTCTTAACAAATGTGCCACATTTTAGAATTATTAGACTCAACATCTGGGGTTTGTTTATACTCTTGCTCATAATGATTTCCTCAAAAGCTGTACCTTTCTCTTTTATTCTAGAAACCAGATTCTGGCAGTTGGGCATATGATCCATGGTGGACAATCATTCCTGAGTATTGTTCTATGTGGAGCTGAGAAATTTTCCCAGACATTAAAAACATAAACATAAATTCATTATTGCTCTAGACCATGCTGCCCAATCCATGGAGAAAGCCACATGTTACAATAGAGAATGGATTCCAGTTGACGAAGAACCAGATGAAATAGCTGGATTTCTAGTACTTTCAACTAAAGGACTTGAGACTTATAAAATATTTACTTTATAAAACCACAAATAAATAATAATTGCTTCCTTTAAAGCATTTAAACATTTGCTGTGGATAAGATCAAATATATTGTAAAAGGCCTTTCTAATTTAAGATAGCTATCAAGTACTTAGGTGAATAAAAAGAATTGGTATTGAGATTCATCACTGAGTCATTCTTTTAATGAAAGAAGTAATCCAAGCTTTCCTGGGCATTTGCTTTTTGTAGCTATGAAAGAGATACTGTTTGGGAAATAACTTTTAAAAATAGCAAGGGAATTTTATTCTTCAGAGAACTGGGAGGGATTCATATAGATTCTCTAAAAAGAATGAAAAAATATTGGCAAGAGCAAGATATGAGGAAGAAGTATACTTTGAATTTAATCTCTGCCTCTTTTTTCCTTCTATATCCAATACAACTCAATTCCCTTAATATCCTTGATGTCTGTACACCGGATACTTCTCTTTATCATTTTCAGGTTGAGAGGTTTTAATCCTTCCCTGCCTTTATTTTTAGAGAAAGGGCATTCTAATAATCTGAAAATGTTTGGTCTGGTAATAACGGTTTTCTCTGAGAGTTTACTGAATTCCTTAAATCAGATAGAAAGACAAAGACTCAAAAGCTTATCCAGATGTTTTCAAAATGATGTCACTAGGCTGGACTTCATAATCAAAGACCCTAAAACATAGTTTTAGGCTTAGTTTCTACAACAAGGTTACTAGAAATTCGTACCAAGGGTAAATACCCCAACAGATTGTGTCATCAGGAAATATTTTTAAAAAATATTTAAAGGTGTTTAAAACAAGTAGATTTTATTTTGCATGGACTAATGAATTGCGATATAATAGCATGGACTGTTAACATATAAACAGCATACTCTTCTCTTCTCTTCTCTCATCCTGCTGCTGTCTGGACTATGAAGTCAGATAAGCTTCTGGAATATGTAGTTCTAAGCTATTTTTCCTTTCACCTGATCAATGGAGACAACAGTGCGTTGGCTGCACCACAGCTATTTCTGAGTTATGCCATGTCTCGGTGGCTTACTCCCTCACATGCAGGCTGCTTCCATTGTGCCTGCAGAAAGAGTACTCTCTTCCTGGCCTCAGAACAATGCTCTCATGCCTGAGCTCACCTTCGAGCACCTCTGATAGCTGACCCATGACTAACTTTCCCCCTGTTTGGGGCTGAGAAGGAAACGAGAAAGAAAGGTCTTGCTCCCCTTTGCTCTTGCTCCTTTATGCAGGGGGCTGAGCCCTGTGAAACAACACCTGCTTAATTTCCACTGGAGTGTACTGAATTTCAGTCAATGAGTGCTCATAGTTGTGCTCTGACTCTTATGCTGGGCTCCAGGGCTCACCTATCCCTCAGGCTGCAATGGCTGACAATCCCCCCAGAACTTCTTCCTCAGTGACCCAATTTCACAGAACTGACCACCAGCTGCACAGCATTTTGGGTCACTGCATACACTTCTAACAGAAGCATTTAAACCAGACGCTTGATGGGAAAATGAAGATTTATTCCTTCTAATCCCTGATGTTTTGACTAGTCCTTAGTAGGCCCTCAATGATATTTTTCTAAGCTAAATTGAATGTGTATCTTAGAGAATTGAGGAGACATTTTACATTACAAATCTTTACTTATGATAAAACAATAATACCATTTCTATAATTAGTAGAAGGCATGTGTTCAGTCACTATTTTTGCTAAAGTTGTGGGCTCCAATTGGTCAAATTTTGCCCAGATTATCATGTTTCTTTGTTCACTAAGTCTCCAATGTAGGTGCTGTTAGGTCTCTTTGATCAGGAAGTCGGGCAGAACCAAGACTCGCCTACATGATTCTGCTTTGGAACCAGATGGTGGTGTGAAGGCCTCCAAGAATGATTCACTTGAAGAACAAGCCACAAAATCAATCCAGGTATATCCTGGCTAACACATTGTGGGCCTCTAGGAAAGGAGATAGGCATATTCCCCTCCCAGCAGCCACCACACCCAACCTCCTCCAATAGACCCACAGGTCCTGGCTGCGCAACATCGCCTCCAAAGCTTACAGTACTGATAGTCCAGTAGGAGCACAGAAAATGTGATGGGAAAGTTACATAGAAGTCCACCAAACTCCATAAATGAAAACAATAACAGAGAAGTCTCCCCTGGCACCAAGAAGCTCAGTGAATCTTCAGACAACAACTTTACCAACACATCACTGTGAGATATAACAACTGCCTTCTATTGATTTGTTTCCGGATCATTCCATCTGCCATTTTGTTATAACAAGCAATCTGAAGTAAATTTGTTTGTGCCTACTAAGAAGGCAAACCTTGGGGAGAATGTGGTCACACTGGTTGTGGGATTGGTGTTGGAATACTGAATGCCCGTAACAACTGTATTATGAACAAATTTGTAAATCTTGCTACTTAAATTAGAGGGAGAAAAGCTCAAAATTGTGCACTAATGTTTATTTAGCATGAAATAAATGGGGATAAACTTTGTGTTGTTTTTTTTTTTAAAGAAGATTCACTGGTTCCTTTCCTCCTCTTTGACTGGGTGGGGCCTGTGAACAGAACTCTCTCTCTCCTGACTGTCTTACCATCTAGGAACAAAAAGAAATGACCACATTATTCTCAATCTAATGATGAAAGCTTTCAAAGCAGATGCTCCAGATGAGAGTAGAAGTTAGAGAATTCAGAGAGCAAAAGGGATTTGAACAAGAAAAATTGTGAATTTCCTGAGTTGGAGGGAACCTGGTGAAAGCCAGGCACAGACCGAGAACTTGAAAGCTGCCATAGATGAACAGCCAGCAAAGAAATGGGGCCCTGACCTGCTTCTGACCAAGCTGAATGCTGCCAGCAACTTGGAAGAGACAGGAAGTGAAAGTTCCCCAAAGCTACCAGGAAGAGAACCAAAACTCCTAGATTCCTCAATGTTGATCTAGTGAGACCTTCATTTAGAGCATACTCATCACTGTTTTGCTGAATTTCCCTTTGAATATTCAGGAGTAACAGTAGGATTAGGAAGTGGAGACAAATGTAAAGAAATTATTTCTGGTTCTTTACTGTGGAGAGACTTTAAAAGAGAAGCAAAACCCAGATCAAACAGATGGAGAAGTCATAGGGTAGCACGTGGAGTGCTCCCAAGAACGTCACTGTTGCAGATGTGAGGAAAATGGTGAAGAGCTGGAAGAATGGCAGAATGTAGATGGAGAGTGGGATGCTGGGACATAATGAACTAGACACAGTGTTTCTTGAAGGCCCTTGGTACTCAAAAGAGAATAAGTTAAAAATCCAAGCATACTACAAAAGAGCCAGTAGGGGGGTCTGAGAGGTTGGGAGGCTAATGAATAGTTCACCTGACAGTTGACCCCACACACATTTGTCTGCTGTCTTATCTAAGGGAGAAAAGAAGGAAAAAAATTTGGGTAAAAGCTCAAGTGAATATGAGGATACAAACAAGGATGAGCAAAATGAGGAAAGAGTTTGAGGTGGTACAAATAAGGAAGATAAACAGGTAATTATCGGATGGTTTAGCACAGAAGAAGCAAGTGTGCTTCAGGACTTTTGGATGGCAGGGATCACCAAAGAGTGAGTCCCACATGGCTTCATAATAATAGACAATGAAGATGGTTCTCTCTTTCAGGAAAGCATTTTCCTGATCTCCAGGAAAATGGAAAAGATTTTAGTCAAATACTTTGAAACATGCATCATAAGGATAGGTTGGCCATTTATTTTTTCCCCATTTAATAAAAAAATGTGACTACATTATACACACCCTAATTGTAAGAAGGGCTGCTTCACCTATAATAAGTTAAGAGAAAATCATTAGGAAGGGTCCTCATCCAATATTATATGTGTTCTTTATGGTATCCCGAGCAAATTAACACAAGAAGTTTAACATAAAAAATAGTTTTGCTACATGTTAGATAATTAAATGAAAAAAAATTCTAAGAAGCTATGGGAACAGCCTACCTCATTAAACCTGTTTAGCACATTTAACATATTAATTACTTTTGAATTATGCATCGATATTTGTTGTCATTTACTTTAAAATATTAATTTGTTGCTTCTCAGTGTTTCTTCAATTTAACTCAGTTCATTTTGACTCAATTCAATAAGAGTTTACATGATGTCAATTGTCCTTGTGACTATTGTACACCGCATAGAGATGATGAAAATAGATAATGATAACTGTACTTGATGCACTTACATTCTGGTTTTGCAGCAAGATGTATCACCTTTAAAATGAGTTAATATTGCAAGACAGGATATATTCAAGTGACAGGGCTTTAGGGAAATAATGTTAGGGATTCTATGTATCACAGGCAGATATAAGACTTGAGCAAATGACCGGATATTAGAGTTACTTTGTGGTGTTCAATGTAAGTCTAGAGAATTTCATAGCACCAGTTTGGAGGAATGTATGGTGATCAAATTGACATTTGAAGGTAAAGATTAGAGGGAACTAGATGCATATTAATAGGTATTTTCAATTACATTGCTGAAATATGTTATTTATACCTATTTTATCATATATATTCAAGTGGGGAAATACTACAAAATTTTAGCTCCTCCTATCTAAACTGTATAGAATTTGTACAACAAAAAGATCCCTTCAAGAAATAGAAAACATTCTAATCCCATTAGTGGGAGAAAACGACTGTTGACACCTGGGTGCATATCTCTCTGTATTTATATTTTTGCATGAATTAATCTGTGGATGCACCTATGAATACATAGAATAATCCTGAGTATATCTTACCTCCATATACACTTGTATGTTTTACTAACAGTCACATGACTCAGTGATGCTTCCACAGGTATGTTCAGTTCATGAAGACACCTAGAAATGTGCACTTTTCCATATGTATTTAAAATCGAGTTAGTAATTTTTACCACCTTATTTACCACAAATATATATGTGGTGGGACTTGGCATTGGCTTTAGCAGTGTGGTGACCACTCTGAAATGTAGCTCATCACCATATGTCCTGTCAGGTCATTAATTAAAATTATATGTTGTTTATAAAAATTGACTTATAAAAAAAGTCTTAAAAACTAAGTGAAAAACAAAATACCTAAAACAGCAGAAGGTTTTTGTTTGTAAATATCTCCATGAAGGACCACACACTGTCCCCATCAGTTTTTGGCTAATTTTCTAAATGGATGGCATCTCCATTATCCTCTTGAAATTTCTTGAAAAGTAGTACCCTTACCTACAATTTAAAAGCTAATACTCATCAGCTTAATAGATGGCAGGTAAGCTGTGGATATAGATCTTTAAACACAAACTTAAATAATTTAAATATATTTCATTCTCATCCATTATAAAAGCATTTGATGGTAAGGAAAAGGCTGTGGTTGTATTGTTCAAAACAACACCTGGTGGATAGCTAAACAATTGTACAGTTATTTTCTTTTTTCACTTGTTTGGTTGGAGGCTGTGCCCAGATCTATCAGGGCTTACTCCTGGTCTGCACTCAAAGGTCACTTGTGGAGGTCTTTGGGGGCCCATATGTTGTGCCGAGGACCTTGCTGGGAATTGCACTGATGCCACGTGCAAGGCAAGATGCTTACCCCTGTGATATTTCTCCAAGACCCATTTATTTCATTTTACTTAACCTTTTGCTACACTGTGGACATGACTCTTAGAATTCAACATTCTCTGGCCCAAGAACCTAGTAAAATGTGAGGAGCAAATCTTTTTTTTAAAAAAAAACATATTTTTTTTTGGTTTTTGGGTCACACCCGGCGATGCTCAGGGGTCACTCCTGGCTCATGCACTCAGGAATCACCCCTGGCGGTGCTCAGGGGACCATATGGGATGCTGGGATTCAAACCCGGGTCGGCCGCGTGCAAGGTAAACGCCTTACCTGCTGTGCTATCGCTCCAGCCCGGAGCAAATCTTTAAAAAAAAAATTTTTTTTATTGAATCACCGTGAGATAGTTACAAACTTTCATGTTTGGGTTACAATCTCACAATGATCAAACACCCATCCCTCCACCAGTGCACATTCCCCACCACCAATATCCCCGGTATAACCCCCCTTTTGCACCCTCCCCCTGCCTCTATGGCAGACAATATTCCCCATACTCCCTCTCTACTTTTGGGCATTATAGCTTGCAACACAGACAATGAGAAGTCATCATGTTTGGTCCATTATCTACTTTTGGCGTGCATCTCCCATCCCAACTGGTTCCTCCAACCATCATTTTCTTAGTGATCCCTTCTCTATTCCATCTGCTTTCTACCCTCCACTCATGAAGCAGGCTTCCAGCTATGGGGCAATCCCCCTGGCCATTGTATCTACTGTCCTTGGGTGTCAGCCTCATGTGATTTTACCCCACCCTCCACAAATGAGTGCAGTCCCTCCATGTCTGTCCCTCTCTTTCTGACTCATTTCACTTAGCATGATACTCTCCATGTTCATTCATTTATAAGCAAATTTCATGACTTCATCTGTCCTAACAGCTGCATAGTATTCCATTGTGTAGCTGTACCAACGTTTCTTTAACCAGTCATCTGTTTTAGGGCACTCAGGTTGTTTCCATATTTTGGCTATTATGAACAGTGCTGCAATGAATATATAGGTACAGATGTCATTTCTACTGTGCTCTTTTGAATCCTCAGGATATATTCCCAGAAGTGGTATTGTGGGGTCATATGGAAAGAGGAGGAAATCTTGTGGAATCTTTGCTAACAGCAGTAATAACCTGGTAATCTAGAGCTAAAAAAAAATCTCATTTCTTAGCAGAGTTCAATTTTTTCCCTTGTACCTTCAAGGTTTCATGGATGACCAATAATTTAATATTATGTGTCTGTGACATAAAAAGGACACAAGGTATAACTCTATGTGTAATAGGAAAGGCACAATCACTCACACACATGAGATTGCTCACTTTCCTGGAAATCCTCAAATTTCCTGAAACTTGGAATCATTCACATTCAGCCTAAAAGATATACATCAACAGCATTCTCCTTCAAAGTATTCCTTTATGTGGGAAAAGTAACTTGGAACTGAATTGGGGTATTCAAAAATGTAAAACCCAAGAAAATATCAAGGTTAAAAGGGAAATTTTATTTGGCCAAGAAATAACCAACTGCAACACATTAGTGTGAAGGAATGCAATTTAGTTAAATTTGGGGGAGTATTGATAAGCTTCCTTATAATGCTTGGTTCAAAGAACCTCACCATTAAATGCTTTTTATTGTGCCATAAGCAATACAGCTCCTTCTACGATAAATTTCTCATCGTAACACTTAAGTGTTTGTAAGGCTCAAGACGAACATTTCTATTTTGCTGTTTATATGTGTTTCTTTTTGACCTTGGCAAACAAGACCTTCACCCAGAGTTTCAGCACTTTCGTTGATTAAAGATATACTTAACTGCTTATCTGACTTTACCTAAAATTCTTCTGCTTCCATCCCTTCCTCTCTTCCATACACACTTATTCTCTCTCTCTCTATCTCTCTCATACACACACACAGCTATCATCTTTGATCTGTTTCCCTACTGCTGCAGTTGTACCAACAGAAGCCTGAGTCAAGTGGAGACATCACTGCAAAGATGTTTTCTATGATGAGGGATTCAGCTTCTCTCATTCAACCAGAAGACTATAAACTAACCTAAACGAATTGAGTGGTACCCTTGAAAGTACATGTGTACTATAGTTTTGTATCAGTTATTTATTCTTTTTCATACTGACAGATCTCCACATACCACCCATGAAGTTCTGGGGATTCCAAGAAATACTGACTGGGAGGACAAAAGATAGTACAAAAAATTCCAGGATACCACTGTTATTTCCTTACTAGTGAGTATAACTTAACAGTGCCACACAAATTACCTGACCACACATGCATGTAGCAGGTGTCTTCAATCCATCTTATTGTTAGCCTGATTTCTTTTTCAGAAATTTTTCAGTCTTCTCTGAAAAATCTCATAAACTTCTCCAAGATGACCAATTTCTAGTAGAGTGTTCCTTTAAAATGAGACTGATCTGGTTGGCTAAAGCTTGGAGAGTCATCATCAGTCAGGATGCTTTCTAGTCTAAACTTTGAAACCACTCTGCTGTGTGGAATTGTCTCATGAAGATTTCTTTCCCTCCCCCCTCTCTGTTCTTTCTCCAACATATGTGTACTCATATGTGGAATGGTACATAATGGCACTGCTGGCAATATCAATATAGGGTTTTCATTCTTTCAATAATGTTTTTAATCATAAGCTTTAATGCACCATTGTTTTTACCTCAAAATTCTTAAAAATCTGTTATAGGACAGAAATAAGAGATTAATGGAGATCTTGCAAAAAAAGATAAATGGCACCATGAGAATACTACAAAACTGGGGGGGAAATTAATTGAACCCATACTTTTGATAAATATTTATTTTTTGCAGAAGAAAAATGCATACTAGTTTAAGCTGTCATTATACTAACCTACATCCTATTTTTCATATTATTAGTAATACATAATGTGGTAGTTTATATTCAAAAATAAAACTAGAATGTATATACCTCATGTATTTATCCAGAAATACACCAAGGTTACTATGGTTACGAAAAATCCATTACCTTTGAATACAGAATGAAAAAGTTTGACTTAAACTGTGTGCTATTTATTATAGCAAACATCAACAGCCTTCGGGAGGTTTTCTAACTGGATTCATTTTTCAGTGTCAGGACTGACCCACCATATTACTAGCTTATGGCCTATGCAAGGCAAAAAATTTGAACTGTATGCATTTTTAAATATATTTTCTACTAACTCAAGGTGCAGCAATGCCTTTGACTTTTAATGCTTCATATTTAAGAGAAAGAAGAAAAAAATTCAAACCTCCCAGATGCTAAGTGGCCTCTGAATTGAAATGCATTTCCTCTACCTGTATCGCTGGGACAGGAAGATTCAATTCTACACATCACGGGAGGAAGCTGGTTCTACGAGGGAGCTTAAAAGGGGCTGCCGATAAATGGGAAGGAATGAGGGAAAAATGTTGACATTTTGAATATTTAGGAGAGAACATGAATTCAACTTATTAACCAAGTTTTTGATAGTGCAGAAGGCAAAGACTTTTAAATGGTAGAAAGCTGTAAACAGGAAAAACGGGCACAGGACACTGTTTCTGAAGTGTCAAAATTGTTCTTCTCTCCTAGTAAATTTCTGCTCATCAAAGGTGATTATGTGAGTCAAAGTTGAATATACATGACTAATATTGTACAAAATATGTTAAACTATAAATTAAATGTGTACATAGAAATATCATTTTTTACTCATAACCAAGACTTAAGCGAAAAACATTCACTGCTTTTCTTTTCACAGTGAAAATATTTATCAAATATTCAGTGGAAACTCATTCCCTTTGATTTCACTGTTTCTTTTTAAGGAACTTTGCAAAAGAAAGAGCTATGTAAAAACATTTTCATCATAACATATGTTCAGGAGAGAAATATTTGAAGCTTTAATTTGTTCAAGTGTATAAATGCATTAATGTACATTTCTTAGATGCAATATAATACTATTACAATAACCATTTCAAAATAAATTTAGCAAATTGAGTAATGGCATGGGCTCCAGGCATGACAAAACTATATGAAAGGGTTGAAATACCACATTACAGACACATTTGTTAAAAGTATAAATGTTAGAGGATGACATCACATATTAAGAGTTTTATATGGTGGGACTGGATATATGTTTCAAATTAGCTCTGATAAATCTATTTTATTTTTATAACTAAAATATTATTGATAATTTCTCTAATTGAGGAGTCTGCACCTTTTATTTCTCATTCATCCTAGGAATTGACATTTCAGTCCAGAGAGATCAATTTTAATGGCTCCTAAGCCTTACTGGCAACAGGAGTCCCACACACAGACATTCCAGTCACCTACCACTCAGCATAGGGGACCCAAGGTCCCAGGTTTCCCAATGCAAAGAAGAGCACTGGTAGTACTGGAGAGGCATAATGAAAAGTTCCTGGCCCACAAATGAACAGAGGAGACGGAGGAACCAGGGATGACATTTTGCCATTGTGTGCTAAAAATCCCCTGAATTACACCTTACTGACCCACTCCCTAAATTTGCACATGTGACCCACAAACTAGCCTCCCTGAGGAACGACTTCCCAGAAGCACTTTGAAGTCCCCACTTCCAGCTCACTCCCTTCTGATTAACCAACTTCAAAGCCCTTCCTCTTGCAAAAGTCTACATCACAGGGCATGGCTTTTCCCCTGCACTGAGCAGTACTCTGCTGGCCAGCAGAAGGGAGTGAGCTGGAAGCCACCTGATGTCCTTCATCTATTACTCAACACTGCTTATTTTATACTTACTCTATGATAGATCTCAGCATTGTAGGACTTACAAAGCAGACCTGGTTGTGTACTTAGGATGCCAGAGGAAACAAGGTAAGTCAAAGTAAACCAGGTCTTACTCAGGACAAGATAAATCAAACAGCAGAATCCAGGTTTCCAGTGAACTTACAGGGAACCCCAAAGCAGACCCAGTTTACTGGGTCTAAAAATGTACTTTGCTATGATGAGTTATGATACAATTTGGTCCTCCTGAAAGACTTCTCAATGAATTATTACTACATGTGTAAAGTGTGTTCCATAATGACTGTTTTGTAAAATAATTTTTGTGGTTTAAAAGTTTTAGCTAACACAATGCCTTTAGATATTGGTAGCGTGAGACTAATTTTAAGTTTATACATTGAACGACCTTCTACATAAAATAAGAATTATTCCACTTCTAAGTGTTAAAAAAGATGAGAGGTATTTTAAATATAGCTATAGTTCTCTTTGAAGATAAGTGTCACCATTTCTACTTAGAGTTTCAAAAACTACATCTTAGATGAGATAAGTAACTTGTTTTTAAGACTGTATTTTCAAAATAGATTTGACTAAATGATCTCCTACAGTATAGAATCTAAACACTTTTGGTTCATTTTTGTTTCACTGCAACAATGAGTATGAGATCAGGGTAAATAAAAGAATGAATGAAAATTAAATATAGGAAAACAGATATAAGGAGGCACAAAAATAAACCATAGTTTAATGGAAAAAAGCAAACCTAGTATGTTTGAGATCCATGCTATACAGGATTTTAAATTATTTAATTGTGTGCCTATGCCACATTTTTTTCAATGATGGATTTTGGGGTTGATACCTTTTTGAATATCATGAACAATGCTTCTCTGGGGAAAACAAAAACCAAATGACTTGTCTTCATCATAGCCAGGATTCTGGAAATAGAATCTTAAGTCCCCGAGTCCCAGTCCTGCCGACCTGGAGGAGCTTCCCTGATGGTTCTGTCCCCGGTTTCCCTTCTGTAGAAAGAAGGCGGTGGTGATTTCCACCTTATACTTTTAACACTGAAGAATTCTGATGTTGTTTTTCAGAGGGTTTTCAGAGATTAGAGCACAAAATGGTCTGAGTTGAGAATCCACTGGATGCATGACACATCCTCACACAAACCTCACACCTGGGTCCCTCTCACACCAGGAGGAGCCCGAGAGGAGAACCAGTGTCCGCCTCGTGAGCTCCTACAGCCCCGCTTCCTGGCATTAACAGGAAGGCCTGGATGCTAAAACAATTCACTCTGCTCTGGACTCTCACTCAGAAACTTTCATGCAGAATTTCACTTTGCCGATCCTCTGTTTTTCCATCAACTGTATTTGATTCATGGTGTCTCATCCAAGAGTCAGCTGTGGGATACATATATCCCAGATATGGGAGAGTCCTTCACCATGGACATGTAAACATGGTTCAGACCCCAGACAAAAGAGAGCATAGGCCTCTGTGTTTCTCAGTTTTCTGGGAATTCACTGGCTCTGACTTCAGTGTCGTGATGGCTTCTAATATGAACTGGGTCTGAGTAAACAAATTCTTCTTCAAAAAGTCTAATATTCAAACTGCAGCCATGTTTAAGCAGAGGGATAGGTGTCAAGCAAGGTGGCCCTGAAGCATAGAGGACACGTTCGGCAGTGCTGGTGCAGGGAAGAGCAGGGGAGGCAGTAAGAACCGTTCCCTTCTCCTCAGTTCTGGTTTCATTGTAAGTTTACTGTGACCATTAAAGATCATGGAATTGAGGCTCAGCCTGTAGGAGGCTGGACCAACACTCCAAGATAATATCCAGCAGGAACAAAGCCCCACATGGGGAACCTTGTAAAAGCCACCATGAACAAAGGAAGGGCTCTATTATGCTGCCCGAGCCCATGTGCTGCTTGCACCATACATGGCTGAGCATGTATGGTGCCTGAGCACATGTGGCATCAGCATCTTCCCTCTTGAGATGTGGACTTTCATGCTTTCATATCTAATGCTAGGGTGTGTGTCAGGACTCTCTCTGCCTTTGGAGAAGTCCACATTCTCTCTTGAACATGTCACTCTCTCTCTCTTACTTTTTCACTCTCCTTCCTCTTCTTAAAACCCTTCAAATAAATGGGGCTGGAGTGATAGCATAGCGGGTAGGGTGTTTGCCTTGCACTTGGCCAACCCGGGTTCGAATCCCAGCATCCCATATGGTCCCCTGAGCACCGCCAGGAGTAATTCCTGAGTGCAAAGCCAGGAGTAACCCCTGTGCATCACCAGGTGTGATCCAAAAAAAGCAAAAACAAAAACAAAAACAAACCCTCCAAATAAAATCCATTTTTACTTCCAAAAAAATACAGATCAGCAAATTGCAATGGTGCACACAAAATTTAAAAATTGATAAAAAAGAGACTGAACATTTTCAGATAATTATAATTATCTAAAATGTAGCAAGTATTTAAATAATAAGTAAGTAAATAAATATCATTATCTGAAATACAGTCTAATATGCATTACAAATTATAACTTATGACAACGAACTCTTACCTTCCACAGTCTGGTTTATGCTGATGTCTGAGCAGATCAGCTTCCTATCCACACACGGAGAGTGTGAGTTATAATCCAGCTGGCTTTAGAGGGTGGATCCTAGGAGAGTAACAATGAACTGGGAAGTGATTTGGCTACTGGTAGTTGAATTTCTTATGGTGCTGTGGGAAAGAACAGAGATTTATAGAGTCTAATTTTAGTGCATTTTTCTAATCCAAACTTTTCAGACACAAACCAATAAATCACGGCATATATACCCGAAATCCCAAGTATGTAAATGTCTCTGATTCGTGGGCAGCTTGTCAGTAATTATTTTAGGGACGGTACTACATAACTGTCCAGAATTTATGAGAATTCTCATCATGATGGATGGGGAGCACTTATACCAGCTCACTTGAAAGATGCTGTATTTCTTCATCAAAAGTATTATTAACCCATGATCTCTACCTGAAGTTTTGTGTCCCTTAAATCCAGTGAAGCAGTTCCTGCCTACAAGTGGCTTCTGATCTAAGAGAGTGTCTTAGCAGACAAAAAAATCCTTTTAATGATTATAGAAGTAGCTAGAAAATATAGGACTAGATTGTTTATGTAAACTATATCAGGAGTCTTTGTATTATTTGTTTGTTTATTTTGGGGTCACATCAGTGATGCACAGGACTGACTCCTGTCAAGGCTCAGGTAAATATATGGGGTGCAGGGGATCAAACTTGGGTCAGCTGAGAGGAAAGCAGGTACTCTGCCTGCTGCGCTCTCCCTGGATCCAGCAGGTGTCTTCTTAAAGGGTCACTCCAACTTTCTGCAGCAGTCAACAAAGGAGCCAGAAGAACTAAGATTTAAAATACACACACACATACACACACACATATATGTATTTATATGAAATCATGTAACTTGTGCCAATTTAAGTGGGGCATGAGGGTGTCAAGTTAAGTTTTGGAGATTTTATAAAACTTGATGTTAAACAGATCCATTGTCTGGTAAATTGGCAATAACTTGGAGGAAAAGCTGGACCTTGGAGGTGCCTTAAATAATGAAAAGGAAATGGTGACCAGAAGTTCAGAATCCTGATTTGGGATAAGACATGGAGTGATTTCAACAGCTCCAGGCAGAACCAAGACCAAGGTTAAACAGGAAGTGCTGGCAGGTGCACGTGATTTGTCCTGGATGGAGAGATCTGTTAAAGGCACAAAACTCCCAGAAGCTATGAGTTTGTCTTCTTGGTTGACCAGAAGGAAAGAAAGAGGGGCTGTGGATGCTGTGGCCAGTAAAAGAGGCCTGTTGCGTCAGGCAAAAAGCATAAAGGAAAGAGGCTCGAGAAGGCTTGCCCAATCTCCTCTCTCTAGCCGGGCTTCCATTCTGCCCATGGGCCATTGTCTCCTCCCCATCATCTGGGTGAAACTTGTCAAAGATGTAAAAGAGGGAGAAGGGCATGGGGAGCTCGGGAGGGGGTGATTTGGAACTGAGCGAGATGAGCCGCCTCTCTATCCCTCAAGCTCAAGGTTTTAAATCTCTCTCAATAACTTTACAGCCAGACAGTGCCAGAAGCACAGAAGCACGTAGTTCTCTCCGTTAGAGAGGGAAACAGTCCCAGCACTTCGGCCAGTCGAGAGCTGGGAGTGCTGGAAGCAAGATATGCTGAAGCCTGCCCAAAGCTTTCTCTGTGGGATGCTAACACGCTGTCTCTTTCTCACTGCCTTCTTAACGAACATTTTCCAGAGCCTCCATTTCTGCCTACCATTCTCCAAGTTATGAACACAACAAAAGTGAGTCTTTACTCACAAGGTGCCGAGCAGCAATAAATAATGCCTCCACTGGTGTTGGCAATCCACCTCACTGAAATAATTGTTGCCTGTGCTGGTGTTTAGCAGTTTAAAGGGACCATGGAAATCAACCGTTTGATTCTCAATTTCATACTGTGCCATACAATCAATTCTTTTTAGTCAGACTGTCTCTAGATTTACTTCTAAGCCATAGTAAAATGAGGAAGCTTTCATTAATCTTTCAGATGCTTCATATTAATGACAAGGCTCTTGCATGAACAATGTAACAGCAATTAAAAAGCCCATTAATCTGCATTACAGCTATTAAAGATGCATGTCATTAAAGGGTATGGAGTTTGATTCATTTTCGCACCCCCCAAAAAATGGAGCAATTATGGCCTGGCAATGCACTTTGTCATCAAATTAGGTTGGGGTTTGCTAGCAAATGGCCTTGCAGCATTTAGCTCTTCTCCTATTTTATTATTCATGACTGAAATGTGGAAGTCAAGACCTTTGAAATTACTTTACCTTCTTGTGGAGTAGAGATGTTCAATGGCTGTGAGTTTTCGGTAGAGCCAGAGAAAGTGCAAACCACTAGGGATACTGCAGTGTTTGAAGGAGAGTGCCCCCGTCAATAGATCCCTCCAAATCAAGGGGATTTGTGTGTTTACCAAAAAACAATTATGAAGAGCAATGCTGAGTGTGTGCACGGGTTCACGGGGGCGGGGGGAGGTAGAGAGAAAGAGGAAGAGGAAGAGAGAGATGGGGAGAAGGAGGAAGGGAGGGAGATCTCCCTACAAAGAGAAAAGGCACAGAGATCCATAGAACCATACAACAAAACATTCCTCTTTCATTTATCCTTCTGCCCACTTACCAGTTGCAGAATGGATAGAACAGAAACTGAGAACAACTGATCCCAGCCCACTGTTAGGAAAGTTCTAAGATGTTCTTTTCCCTATGTCTTGAGTGCACTGCTGTGCTGAGATGCATCCCTGCAGTTCCCTGAACCCTTGCCAGAGATCAGAGAGCAAAGGTGTCCTTAATCCCATCTCTGGGTCCGGGACCTGCTGCGGAAACAAAAGCATTCCATTTTCGTTAACTTCATATTCATCTACCTTAGTTAACCAGAAAGTTCTTCCCACATAACACCTACTAGCACGCTCTCAAAAACGCTGCTCCCTAGAGCAGCTTCACTCTGTGAACGAGAGAATACACATTTCCAAACTCTGTTCATGTTTGCTCATGTTGTAGCTAACAGATATGCAAATCCAGAGTTGAACAATCAGCCAATTAGATCATTATGTTTTTGTATTTCGATTGGCAAAATTATTAGTTTATTTAATGAAGACATCTGTCTTAAACAGAAGCATTGCACATGGAATTTCTGAATAAACCTGGCATGGTGCTGGAGTGACAAGATGTGTTCAGCAATTAAATGTATCTGCAGAAATAAAAGAACATTTTGTTTACTGGGATTCAGAATCAAGGCAGAATATACTTATTTCACTAATTTTGTGAATTGAAGAAGCATAAAAAATATAATTTTTCTATTTGCTTGCTATCAGTTTTTACTGTAGAAGCTTCTCAGAGCTGTCCTGATTTCTAACCACACAGATGCTTATCATCCTCTACAAAAGATGGTCCAATTTGGAGTACACATTTATTGAATACGTTTACCATGGCTTAAAGAAACCAGCATCACTGTAATGAGCCAATAGAGGTGACAATTTGCAAAACTCAAATCCAGTTTAAATACATATGTCTCTGTGTCCCCTTCCCAATAGGGTGTTTTTAAATTGTATATGAGGTCACATGACTCCAATAGTGTTAACACTCATTTTATGGTATACAAATTTCTCTACAACCCCTACCAAAGTACTGAAGTCAACAGAAAGCCAAAAAAGTTTAAAGGGCTTTATTTGATCCTCAGCATCACATGGTCCCTGAGCATCACTAGGAGTGACCTCTGAGCACAGAGTTGGGAGTGACCCAAAATGAACAAAATATACGAGGAGTGAAAAGTCAAGACAGGGTAAGTCCTCAGTGGCTGCTGGCATGCCTCTCCCAGCATCCTCATCCTAACCTCTTCCCATACCCAGGGGCTACCCAGGGCTGCCCTAGTGCTACTTGAGCTCTTTCATGCTACACTTGGCACTGGAATCTTAGCTCATGACCAGACACAATAGCCAGCCAACACACATGTGTGCATACACAAATGATCATCTCACGCCAAATGTACTCTCATGTGCCACACTCTAAATTCATGTCTGAAGCTTATATCTTCCTGCCACTACCTCAGTTATCTTCTCTCCAGTCTCTCACATCAGCACCTGCATCTGGAGTTCAGTTTTAAAAAATTCCTTCTTCTGTTAAATACCAATTTTTTAAAAGTTGAGGTCATCACAGGGGCAGTGCAGTGGTCAAGGTCCAGAGACCTTGTCCAGGCTTCCAGGGTGTAAAAGGCCAACTCTGCCACTGATTGACATGATGTTTAGGATCTTGTCTTGAAGGGACGATCTCCCAGGCCGCCCCTGATGGATGAGGGATGAAACAGCATCTGCCTGGGAATTTCACTACTCCTCAGATTAAATGCAGTTTGGAATGCAAAGCATCAACACATTTAAGTAAGGGAAGCACCTGGCCCAGAGCTGCAGCAGCCCCAGCTACGACTACACCTGTGTTCACCTGCACTGCCTGCTGAAGACTCACATCCCAAAGCAGTGCTCTTCTGCCTCTGCGTGCTTGTAGACGGTGGCTTTCCTGCAGAGCTTCCCATGGGCTGGAAGGCAATTACAATCCAAGATGGAAAACAGGAGTTTTCAACCTTGCTTCACCTGTGGCCTGACACTGGTCCACACTCTGGTGGTTTAGAAGCTTCTGGAAAGATCACTAGTGAATCCAACAGCCCAGGTGAATAATCTTCTTCCTGTCCTTGTTCCTGGGAATGAGCTGGAATTTCTATTTATCAGCTGTTCCTGTGCAGACATCCCCCGAGTGGTTTTCTTAAACTCTAAGAGGGATTGGTCTCCCCCGTCCTATAGATTCATTTTCCTTCCCAGTCCCTGGTCCCCAGGCTTCCTTTCCTCAGAACACTAGCCTTGGCTGTTAGCATCTTTTCCCAGTGACCTCATCTGTGTCTCCAGACATCACGTCGCCCCCACAACATCTATTTCTACATCTCTCCCTGCAGGTCACATACTTGCCTGGATGTGCCACTAGCATTTTATCCTCAACATGCCCATTGTAAACTTAGCCCCTCACCTAATTCATCAGCTTCGTTTTCCAGTTCTTAGGGCCTCATTCCCAATTCCAGAATCACATGCTCAAACTGGAGGTCCTATTGTAGAGTTTGTGCTAGTTTTCTATCCTTAACAAATCTCTGGCAGTTATCATATCTTTCCTATAACTGAGTGCCAAACCTACTACAGGAGTCTAACTAAGACAAGTTGCATGTCTGAATCAGTAGAATGTCATCCTAGCAAATAATGAACCAGCCCCCAGAGAAGGAAACTTTTAATACTACCCAAAGCAAGTGAAACATGTTCAGATATGCAAGGAGTTTCCTTTGTCACTGGTTTCCTGTGCCAAAGCATCGTGCAGGTCCCCTCAGGTCCCCTAGGCAGACACGACTAGGCTAGAGTCCACAAGTTTCATGTCTAGTAAAGGACAGGCTCTGAAATCTTTAATGAGGAGTGGTACTATCTATATAGATAATATTTTGTTGCAGAACATTCCAAAAAATAGTTACTTTGCGGTTTTGAAGACTGATGCTATAAATGACAAGGGTTTATGTCTTATCTTGAAGGGGCTACTTCTTCCCAAATCACAGCTGAGGTTCAAGATTGAGATCATGATTGTTGAATACACCAAGCAAGGAAAGCAGTCATGGTAGCTCTGGCATGGCTCATGCCAAACCACATCTCATATTTGTGCTCCCTAAAGGATCATTATAGTTTTACTCAACCTTTCTCACAAATGTTTCTCTAAAGTAATTACTTTCTGGTCTATCACAAAATTCCTTTACTCATTTACTCCACTCCCATAAGCCTTAATAACTTCAAAGAGCAAAGCAGTACTCCTCTCCCTGAAATTGCTTCCTTCAGTTTTGTGCTTGGTGAAGTTTACCAAATTGGATTTAAAAAAATATTCTGAACTGCTCTTATTTCCTACTCCAAGGCAGGTGGAAGAATAATAAGCACTAAGAAGTAAGAGTGGCAGAATAGAAACCAGGACAAAAGAATGCTGCCGTGCTGCTTCTTGGCAACTCTGAATCCCAAGTGGAAAGATCTGGATGGCTGGCCAAGCACATTTTCAGAAGTGGAGTATTAATGCTTTGCATTTTCCTGGTGGGGATCTGGCTCAGGATGCTGGGCTCTCAAAACTGGTGTTTGTTTAAACCTCTGGAATAATTTCCCATACATAAATGTGAGTGGCATCTGTTTCAGAAAGAAGAGCTGTATTATGAGTCAGTATTTTCTCTTTTTTTGAGAGAGTACTCACAATTTGGAGAGAGGACATGGTCATCACCCAAATCAGGAGAATGCCAATCATCCTACCAATGGTCTTGAAATTAGGGCTCTATCAGTCTGGCTTTGATCTGGAGAATCTAGAATGCATGAAAGCATTTCTTAAGATCCCTGTCATTATTAAGGAAAGAGAATCCAGGAATTTTTTAAGATAAAGAAAACAAACCCTGTTTGAGTGGTGTTGAGGGGTCAGAGTGATTCCTTACAGACCTTTAGATGGGATCTCTCTTAAGCTACATACTCAGACTGAAGAAGTTCTACCCCATGACAGATAATCCTTACAGAATAGTCATCCACTTTTCTTCCCTATATACCTGGGAAGGGCACTCAGATGTCCAGATTTCCAGTCTAAGAAAATCCAGAGCCACGATGACTGGCACTCTACTGGGCACACAGGCTAGTGCCAATGACATCATGCTGATGAGCCAAGGGGCTCCAGACCAAATTACAAAGGGCAACACTGAGAGTAGATTTGAATGTTATATTAAAATGTAGGGGATGACCTATTAATTAAGAAATTCTAGACTATTCTCCAAAAGGGCAGTACAAAGGAGCATTGGAATAAGGTAGAGGGGGCTGTAGCAGCCCCAAGTGTGATAGGTGTGGGGGCGGAGGAAGGGTTCCTCTGTGATCTTAAGATCTTGAAGAAGGTGTTGAGTAATTTTGCTTTCTGAAAGGGGACAGTAAGCCAAATAAGTTTAAGAACCACTGCCCTAAAACTGAGAATCTTTTTTTCTGTGTCATCAGAAAACTCTAGTAGGGCAAATGTTGCCCTCGCCCCCTCCACCCCCCACCGCCACCACCACCATTCAATTTCCCAGTAATGCCTGGGGTGTTACTGAAAAAAAAAGTCTGCTGACAGTGAGAACCCGGAGAGTGACCTTGAGCTTGTATCTCTCCTCTGAGACCTCACAAGGAGTGTTTTTTCCTTAGAACCCAACACTGCTCCCACCTCTAGAAAGGCCAGATGACCCCTGAGTTTGCTTTTAGTCAACAAACTCTGTGAAATCAGCAAATGGCCCTCTCTGAGTCAGGAAGCCTGCTGGTCCCTTCTGATAATGGAAAAGGGTGAGTTGGAGATATCCTTCCATAAACCGAAAGGAAGCATTATCGATGGTTTAAAAGTGTTAGTGGCCCATGCAACACAGGCACTTGTGGTATCAGCATTAAACTCCCGGGCGCCCTTGGGGGCAGGCCTCTCCCTCCAAAGCGCTAATGCACTTTGCATGGATGTGCCACACCAGGGGAGTTTCAAGTACAGGAAGTATCTTCCCTTTGGATGGCACTGCTGGGGCCATGCTAGGTGAAGCAAGTCCAGGCTGAAGGGCAGGGCAGGGCTTGGAGGGCAGTGGTGGGCTGCAGGGAAGCAAGAGCTTGCAACAGCTTTTGGAGGCTCCTGTGCATCTGGCACCCCAATAGGGGAATCTGAGGAACCCCATCTTGCAAAGGGCAAGAGCTCACCCTTGGTGGTCTAATGGAAACTGGGGGCATTGTTGGTGGGAAATGCACCCTGGTGAAGGGCTGGGTGTCAGAGCACAGTAAAACTGAAACACATTCACAAACAGCTTTGTAACGGTGTATTTGAAGGTGATGCAATACAAAATAAAAATAAAAATGGAACCGACACCTGAGAAGATTATAAGGTCAAACAAGGTAAGTTTCTCACAATATCGGGATTCCTGAAACACAGGCAGCAGACTGCAGAGCCTTCGATTTTGTCACTTGTCCTGTTTCTAGAAGTGGTGGAAATGGCTCATCCAAAGTGGCCAATTGAGCTTTGACCCAAGAAATGAAGCCTTTTCACTGCAGGCACAGTCATGGATTCTCTCCTCTAAGAAGCCCACAGACACCATCCCCTCACCCCTGGCCCCTACAGCTACGCCTCTGAGCAGTTGGATGATTTTCTTTTCCTCTAACCTCCAGATTCAAAGAAGCCAACACAAAAATATTATGAGCTGGAAGTGGCCCATGCAGGGAAGTTGTTGGAAAGGTGACATCCGTGGGGATAGTTTTGGGGGGTCTTTAATAGAAGCCTGCAAGTCCCTCACGAGCTGAAATGCAAGCAGAAGAGTGGGATCTGACAATGGAATTTTATAGCCAAGCCTTGTCACTCCACCACGGATGCCTATAAATTCTCTGCCTGCCCCTGCAAGGTGGGACACTGAGTGAAAGGCCATCGTTTCTCCAGCCAGTCACACGCAGGTGAGGACAACGGGATCTGTGCCTGTGGACACACTTGAGACGGCTCCCGTCTTCCGAGCCCACCCCAGCTGCTGACTGGGGCTCTGGCCAGCACCCACTGTAATCTGTTCTCCTTCATTATGCTAATCTGTGGGCGGGAAGATTCCTGTCATCTCTGGAGCGCTTGTACAGTGATGGTAAACACCTTGGCCTGTCTGTAATTGGGCAGGTGTCTGCATTGATGTCACCGGCTTTTAATTCAATTACAGAATTGGCTGCTCCACTCTCATTCCTCACTCATTTCGAGTGCACTTGGAGAAGGGCTGGAAGACCTGCAGATGGCATCTTGGGGGCCGCTTGGGGGTAGCCCCTGGTCCCCCCCAAATCTGCACTACCTTGTCTACACAGAATATTGTACCCCCAACAATCCACGAGTCATTTTGGGACAAAGGCATCTGGAATAACAGAGAACAAAGTGTCCGTTCTCTTTTCTCCTCTCCCCCTCTCCTCCTTTCTCCATTTTTCTGCTCTCTCTCTTTTATCTCCTTCTGTCTGCTCTCCTCTCTCTCTACTCTCCTTCTCTCTCCTCTTTCTCCTCTCTCTCTTCTCTCTCCTTCTCCCTCTCTCTTCTCCCTCCCTCCCTCTCTTTCCCACTCTTTGCCCTTCCCCTTCTCCTATATTATACCTAAACAGTACGTTCTACCCACTGGCCAGTCACCAGGAACAGCCCAGCAAGGAGCAAAGCAGTTTCTAGCTCCCTCTCTCCTGGCTTCCACCTCCACAGAATTCCAAGGACAAAATTCTTATTCATTTCACATTTGGATCAAGAAAGTGAAGGGGGGTCAGAGCTGGGCATTTCTTAGGAAGGGTGCCTGGTTGGGAAGACCTCACGGGCAGTGCTGCTCCTGCTACCTGCAGGATGGATGGAAAAGGATGTTGGGAAGGGAAGCAGAGCAGGGGACACTAGCCTGGCATGGGTTTCTGCTCTAAGGCCTTACCTGAGAGTCAGTATGGAGCTGCAAACCAACCCAGGGGATGGGTATAAGAGAGTAAATCAATCCTACACCTGAGATTTCTACCCACTGAGAGGAAACTCTGAATATAAATTAAGGCTCTAACAAAGACATTTTGATACGGTGACCCCATGAAACTGAATAATGACATTTCTTAAACATGGATGGCAAATGAATGGTGTCACAAAGCTCAGGAACACACCCAGGATGCTTCCCCTCCAGTTCTGAGCATCCCAGGGGGGACACAATGGTTGTTCTGCATGTGACAGCACTTTCTACTAAAAATATATATATAGGATTTCTAATACCTATTGAGTGAAAGTTAATTTTCAATCTCATTTGTTGCATGAACATTCTTTCAGTCGGAGGCACAGAGATAGAACACGCTAGAGGAATGTACAGAGCAAGGAGGGCCAAGGCTCGTTCTGGCTTGAGGCAAAGAGTGACTACCAGAAGCTTCCTTTTATTCTATTTTTTATCAGTTACATTCTAGTGACTTCATCCCAGAGAAAGACTCACTAGTGAGAGTGCAAACAGTTATAGGATGAGCATTTGTCAAAGGAACATCAGGGTATACATTGTCAAAGCTATGTTGTCAAAGCTATGTTGTTATGATTAAAAACGTCAGAGGAACATATGGAACTGGACACGTAGGCTCTACAGATAACGTCCCCCACATTCTTGTGGTTGGTTACACATGGGGCAAAGAGAAGGCGCTAACTGATACTTGAAGGTCAATCCAGATTAAGGATGTGTAAGAGAGGGGGAAACTGCTGCCTTGTGCTGCCAAGACAATGTATGGCCAGGCATGCTTATCATGCTCAGACAATGTATGAGAGCATGTTGTACTCCTCCAGATCACTGGACTCATAAGCTTTTAGCTTGCCCACTTAGTGTGAAGTGGGGCCTCAGTTCTGCTTCCTGCTTCCAGAGGCTCGTTCTAATGTCCGGGCTTAGCACCAACACTCACCGAAAGGTGGAACAGTAAATATATGTACCCCAAGCCTAAGATAATTCTCTGGACACTACAAAACTATATTATTTCATTTATACTTAGTTTTTTCAAATGGACTTTCTGATTTTATTTAAAACCTCCACTTGGCACACAAGGGCTGGAGCTATAGCACAGCAGGTAGGGCGTTGGCTTTGCATGTGGCCGAACCGGGTTTGATTCCTCCACCCCTCTCGGCGAGCCCTGCAAGCTACCAAGAGTATCTCACCCGTACATCAGAGCCTGGCAGGCTACCCATGGCATATTCAGTATGCCAAAAACAGTAACAACAAGTCTCACAATGGAGACATTGCTGGTGCCTGCTCGAGCAAATCAATGAACAACAGGACGACAGTGACAGTGACAGTGACTTGGCACACAGGAAATCAGTGACCGAGGATAAAACACTAAATAGGTGGGATAAGCATCATTTTATTTTATTTATAAAAGACAAGATCTGATTGAAAAAATGATTTGAAACAGTGTTCTTCTACCTTTTGACACCTGCAGGCCACCACTGTCCTGCCTGGTGTAACCAGACAGCTCTAACCCAGATGCTACACAGCTGCTTTTCAACCTGGCTACACATGCACACTTACAGAGTCATGGACTGTGGGCGAGGACCACTAGTTTATTTATTTTTTATTTATTCATTTATTTGCTTTTTGAGTCACACCTAGCAATGATCAGAGATTACTCCTGCCTCTGCACTCAGAAATTACTCCTGGTGGTACTCGGGGGACCACCAGGGATCTAGGAATCGAACCCAGGTCGGCCACATGCAAAGCAAACGCCCTACCCACTGTGCTATCACTCCAGCCCTAGAAGAACATTAATTTAAACAGTGATTTCAGCTGACTGCAAAGTTGATTGGGGAAGAGGCTCTCAGCAGGCTTCCATTCCACTTTCAATGTCTCATCAATGCCTTTGTGGTCTTTGCCATTTTCTTCTTAATTGAAAGTACCTGCCCCTTTAGTTCCTTTTCTCTTTTTCTTTATGTAATTACCAATTAGTAGACTCTCACTATACAACAACATTTAAAATCACGATGATTTTTGACCATGCTATATTCTGAAATCCAAATGCAGTCCTACAAATTGTAATTACATAAAATTAATGAATAACTTTTAAGAAGTCTATCTGAAAATTTGACAATGTAAAAGTAGTTCAGACACATTATGTATTCAGAGAACTTAGACCAGGCTATTAACTCATCAACACTGCATTACTTAATGAGATTCTTCTACATTAGCTAAGCAAAAACATTGCATCATTTCTATTTTTACTATTTATGTCATAGGCCTTGCTTTTTTCTTTTTTTTTTTTAAATTGAGTCACCATAAGATACACAGTTACAAAGCTACTCATGACAGGGTTTCAGTCATACAATGTTCCAACACCCATCCCTCCACCAGTGTCCATTTACTACCACTAGTGACCTCAGTTCCTCTCCCACACCCTCCCGCAGTGTACCTCTATAGCAGGCATGTTCCCTCTCTCTCACTCCCTCTCTCTCTCTCTCTCTCTCTCTCTCTCTCTCTCTCTTGCTCGCTCGCTCTCTGTCCCTCCCTCTCCCTCTCTCTCTCCTTTTGGGCATTATGGTTTTTCATATAGATACTGAGGGGATATCATTCTTTACCTAGTTACAGCACATAGTTCTTACCCAGAGTGGTGATTCCTAACTATCTTTGTCATAGTGTCCCTTCTCTATCCCAGCTGCCTTTACCCAAGCATTTGAAGTAGGCTTCCAACTATGGACCAATCCTCCTGGCCCTTGTTACTACTTTCCTTGGGTATTAGTTTCATATTATGTTTATTTACATCCCACAAATGAGTACAATCATTCTATGTCTGTCTCTCTCCTTTTTTAAATTAATCAATTAATTTATTATTATTTTTTTATTGAATCACCATGTGTAAAATTACATGCTTTCAGGCTTAAGTCTCAGTTTTACAATGCTGAAAAAAACCATCCCTTCACCAGTGCCCATATTCCACCACCAAAAAAAAAAAACCCCAGTATACCTCCCATCCCTCCCCTCTCACCCTCCCCTGTCCCTCCCCCACCCCCGCCTGTGTAACTGATAAATTTCACTTTACTTTCTCTTTACTTTGGTTACATTCAACATTTCAACAAAAAACTCACTATTTTTGTTAGGAATTCCCCATTAGAGTCAGATCTGTGGTAAAGAGATATGAGGTTTTGCATTTCTGTATTTTAGCAACTAAGTCCCAGAAAATTTCTTCCAGAAATTGGAACATTACAAGCTTGTATCTCTCATTAGTGGTCCTCATAGTATTGCGGTCACCACACCTTCCCCCCTCCCTCCCCCCCTACCCCCCACCCCTGACAAGGAAAAGGTGAGAGAGAAAAATCTTTCCCCTCCTGGGCAGGCATGGGGCTGTGGCTTAGTTCTCAGTCTGGAGACATTCTGCAAGGAGCTGCCGGTATCAAAAGTAGTTTAGCTGTCCTCTGGAATCATTCTCGTGCAGCTGCAGTGAGGCCGCTCACATGCGGCCCCAGAGATCACATCTCCACTGCAAGCGGGGCCCACCTTCCCGAGAGCACCCTCGCGTCTCTTTGCTGCCCTGTCTCTCTCCTTCTGACTCATTTCCCTCAGCATGATACTCTCCATGCCCCTCCATTTATAAGCAAATTTCATGACTTCATTTTTCCTAACTACTGCATACCATTCCATTATGTAGTTATACCAATTTCTTTAACCAGTCATCTGTCCTCAGATACATGGGTTGTTTCCAGATTCTGACTATCATGAATAGTGCTGCGGTAAACACAGAAGTGCTTTTCTGCGATGTTTTGGGACACTGAGGTATATTCCCAGAAGTTGTATTGCTGGGTCATATGGAAGCTCAATATCTAGCTTTTTTGAGGAATGCCTGTATTGCTTGCCAGAAAGGCTGGACCAGTCAGCATTCCCACCAACAATGAAGGAGAGTCCCTTTCTCTCCATAATCACATCAGCACTGGTTGCTCTTGTTCTTTTGGACTTGTACCAGTCTCTGTGACTTAGATTATATAACATTGTTTTGATTCTCATCTCCCTGATAATTAGTGATGCAGAATATTTTTTCATGTATTTTTGATATAAGGTCTTATTTTTTTCTGCAATTTTTAATAGCAATTGAAGATTTAAAGAAATAGTTTGTAATAAACTACAAACATGGACTATTTATGAAGTACTATAAAAATAGCAAAAAATTCCTCAAAATTCATCTTTTACTAATACCTGTAGTACTGTCATCCCGGTGTTTATCAATTTGCTCAAGCGGGCACCAGTAACATCTCCATTGTGAGACTTGTTGTTACTGTTTTTGGCATATCAAATACACCACGAGTAGCTTGCCAGGCACTGCCGTGCGGGCGGGATGCTCTTGGTAGCTTGCCTGGCTCTCCAAGATGGATTCTTTTGTGTGTCTCTGGATCATGGCCATTAAGGAGCTTCAATAGCAGATGGAGGCAGCTCGTGGGCGTGACATCCAGGGTCTCATAGGGATGGGGAGATGGGAAGGGCCAGCCCCCCCCCTATCCCTTGAGGCCTGGAGTTTGCTGTCACTGGTCCCATGTGCCTGGGCTTTTCATTGGGTTCTGAAAGTTGGCAGCCACTGGGATTCCTAGTAGGGAGGTGGAGGGACAATGCCTGCTCCCTCTGAGGCACCCCGGTGAAACTGGCCTGGCGCAAGTTCTGGAGGCATCTCTGCAGAGAGCTGCTCAGTTCCGAGATTCTTTTGTGTATCTCTGGTTCATGGCCATTGCATCATCGTCCTTTAGAACTGGGCTTTGAAGTACTTATATTTTACAAGCCCCAAACAGGAATAGAATCGAGATTGAAAACCTATTTCTCTATTAATTTGCAACCTTCATACTCAGAACTCAAGAGAGATGCATCTAGTTAAAATTGACTGTGAACAATACATTGTACTAATACTAGTTACAATAAATCTTTTGATCAATTTTAGGTAATAAAAACTTTTAAACATGAAATAGACTACAGCAGAAGAATTCTCGAAATGAGGAGGAAAACAGAATTTCAGTGAGAAAAAGAAAGCATGTGAGATGGCAGTCATTTGTAAAAGATAGTGAATTTCTAATATTTTATTTCTATTCTATTGGGAAATTCAGCATATGATCTTTCTAGATGATGGTGTTGACATTAAAATGAAATGTTTACATTTTAAAACTAAATTTTAGATGGAATTTATTTTATTTCATTTTATTGTTTTTTTACTTTTAAGTTGTTGGAGCGATAGCACAGGGTAGGGCATTTGCCTTGCACATGACTGACCCAGGTTCAATTCAAATACCATCAAAATCACTTGTATCACTTGTAGTCCCGTTGATCTTCGATTTGCTTGAGTGGGCGCCAGTAATGTCTCCATTTGTCCCTGTCACGAGCTAGTGCAGCCCAATGATATCTGCTTGCTCCAGGAACAGGAAGAGCCTCAAATCATTCATTCAGACCATCAAAATAAAAATGGAAAATGTACTTCTGATGTTGGCATACTGTTGCAGTGACCACTAAGTGCTCTGATTTTATGTTCTACTTCAGTGAGGTAAAAATAAAATTTTGCTGGGAAAATGGCTACTGTGAATAGGATTGGTATTTCCTAGAGTTCCCCACGTGTAGGTATAACAACCATGTGACTATGTTCTCAACAGAGAATGAAACCAGAAGTGACAGAATATCTCCTGAAGTAAATACATCTATCCTTCTTTAACATTCCTGTTTCCTATAGGCTGGAAGGCAGACTGAATGGCTGAAAGCTCCAGCAGCCACCTTGGCCGTGATGCAGAAGCTTTGCCTCTATCGTGTCACATCAAAAGGATGAAACAATGAGTGTGTGGTGCTGTCACCATTTCACCCCCACATTGATCAGTTACAAATTTCTTTTTTTATTGAATCAACATGAGTTACAGTTACAAAGCTTTCATGTTTGAATTTCAGTCATACAATGCTTGAACATCTTTTATTAAAGAGAAAACATTTTATTCTTGTTAAAATCATTGTTATTGAGGTGCTTCTGGAGTAAATTAAAAATGAAAAAAAAAGAACCTCATCTTTACTGTTTATCCCATGTACAACTTAGATAGTTTAAGTATCTACTTAAGAGAGGGTAATTGGATATTTTTTAACAGCAAGTTATAACAGTAGGATTTGGCATAAATCTGGAACTTAGTAGGAATGTTTTTGAATCTTTAAAATAAGTTAATATTCTATTACCCCTATAACTATCAGCATTGCAGCAGTACCTATGTCCCATGTTTCAACTGAAACTGTGCTTGAGTTTAATTGTAAAATATAAATTTTGGAACTAAGTTTGAGATTCATTCACCTTATCAATATTTTTTCCACTAAAAGCACACATGAACACAGTTTCAAAATGTTTGTACTGTGTGAGTTCTGTATATTTTTATAACACTAGAGAATTTTAGCATTGATGACTTTAGTAAGAAACAGTAACTCACAACACAACTCCACAAAATCTTGTTAATCTCCAGTTAGTAGCAGAAAGTTACATTTGTTCATGTATTTATTCCTTTCTTTTTCTGACATTGGAAAAGTATATTGATTTCCTACCATGAGCAAGACCTGAACAATACTTTACATAATCACAGCTATGATCCTTTGTCCTTTGTAAACTTATTTATAATAAAGAAGTGCAACCTAGAGCATACTCAGAGTGACATACTTGGAAAAACCCATAAGCAATTTCAGATAATGTGTCAGGATTTTCAGTTGCAAAGAGGAGACCTATGGTTGTCAGATGCAGCAAATGCCTTTGGTTACTGTTTGCCCAATACTATTTTTATCCCTTCCTCAAACTGAGTGATATTCCTGCAGGGTAGAGGAATCTTGGTTGAAGATATGTTTCATTGGGTGCTTTGAATATATCATTTCCTTCTTGCTTGGAGAGTTTCAATTGAGAAATTTGACTTGTATTTTAGTAATACCCCTTGAATTGAAGGCTTTGTTTTTCTCACACTTTAAGTATCTTATCTTCATTTCTGCTTAGTCAGTTCCCATCAAGGTTCTCAGGTAAACACCATAATGGCCTATATTAAAGACCATTTATAGGATCTGAGTATACATCTGCACATACATGCATATAAAGTAATATTGGACTTGGACTGTTGACTAGGATTAAGTTCCAGAGTTCAGGTATCAGGGAAGAATGATTTGTGATTTTAAGTTCCCTTGACAGCTCAATCCATGGCCCATAAAGTTGTTGTTGTTGTTGTTGTGTGTGTGTGTGTGCCTCTAAGTCATTAAGGATCAAAGATTTTTAGACTGTTGGGTATCCACTTTTTTGTTGACACCCCAACAGTGTGTATTACTATTTTTGTTTTATTTTTAAGCTTCTGAAGTAGTGCAAAAGGATCTGAGGGCCACTTCTGGTGATGCTTGGCCAATGGAAATGAGGGTCCAATGAGAGGACCCGAGGATGAAGTGAAACTCAGGCCCAGTTCATCAGAGGCCATTAGGGTCACCCTGGGGGAGCTCAGGGACCTTAAGAGCTGCATCTTGTTTTCACTCCGGGAGTATTGTGGTGCTGGGGGTCAAATAGGAGCTGGCAGTAAGCAAGGCATGTTTCTTAACTCCTGAACTATATCACTACGTAACTAATTCCTGAGTTACTATTTTCTCAATAATTAAGAATCCTTCAAAGTATTCACACATTCCTTCCAGCCAACAGCAATTAGCAGTTTCAGAACTGAGGAGCCTCCTTTGTCTGCGACACTGCTTACACTTTCATTGACTATTTTCTTCACACCTTCCCAGCTCCATGGTGTGTAGCTACAAGTTTGTCCTGTAAATAAGCTCAGGTGAGGTTCTGTTGCTAGACTGCAAATCCTTGTCACCTGTTGAGTTGCAAGGGTCTCTTCTCTGAACAGGCAAGGACAATCCACATTGTCCTGGGTGGGCACCTCACACTCCTCAGATCTACTCAAACCCAGCGTGCACTGGACCAGGCAGGAGTCAAAGCTACTTCACTTCCTTTCCACTGGCAACTTTCAAAGCATGTTCCTAGAGGTCAGAGCCCTCCCTCCCATCCCCTTTCTCTCCTTGTTTTACCACAGTTCCGTGTCTGTGGCTAATGGAACAGTAGTGAGAGGTCTGGACAGAGAGACACTCAAGTGCAGCAAGAAGAAAGGGGCCCTGTGATCCCAGCTATGTACACTCTGTTCAGCATGTGCTGCAAACTTCAGCTATAGAGGGCGAGCTGGAACACTCGGGAAAAGACAGATTCCTACAGATTGGTGCAAACAAACTCTCACAGGTGGAGCCAAGAAGTTGCATGATGTAAAATATCAGGAGTCACCTTATGACAAAAGAATTTAAGAATCACTATTTAGGAGCTTGACAGATAGAACAGCAGGTAGGGTACTTACTTTGCACACAGCTAACCTGGGTTCAATTACTGGCACATCACAGGGTCCCCTAAGTATTCTTGCTGAAGTATTACTTGCTAAGGAGTAATTCCTGAGCAAGAGCCAGGAGTAAGCATTGAGCACCACCGAGCTGACCCCTCACCCTCCCCCCCAAAAAAAACACTCTTCCAGCCAGTGAGACAGTAAGGGAGTAAGGCATATGCCTCTTATGCAGATGACACCCTCTTCCATCCCTGGCACAGCACCGTCTATGCCTGGAACACTGCCAAGTGCATCTGGAGCACATAGTTTAGCTCTGGGAATGGGGGATAGGCAGCACTGGCACTGTACAGCTGACCCATACCTTGGGCATGGGTGGAAAGTGTATCCTGGGAGACTCAGCCCGTGGCCACCACTATCCTTACTACAGTAAATTGTGGAGGAGAGAAAGATAAAGAATGGATTTTTCAGTATTATAACCTACTTTCTTCAAGCAAAGGAGTAACATCTACCACGCATAAGGAATTCATCAGTTCCCTGAGTAAAAGTCACTATTTCAATTACATTATAATTTTTAAATACCTATTTTATTTTGTATATATATATGTATATATATATATATTTAAATGTGTCTGTGTTTTCTGAAAGATTACTGTTATTGGTAAATCTTCTAAATTATAAAGAATCACAAGTATTAGTCATTTTTACTACGGTATTTTACATCTGAGAGGCAAACGTAAAGAAAGCCAAAGCTCTTAGCTCAATAAAATAGAAAAAGCACCTTCCATGTACCAATTAGAGCTGAGTCTACACCAGGTGCTGTGCTAATTATGCTGATAATTAAGTCTACATGTGTAAGCACCAGAAAGCAAGAACAATAATGGTCCATGGGCAAGTTCTTGAAGCCATTCACTCTTGACAGCATTTTGAATCAAACTGGGAAGTGCCTTTCTGAGCAGTGCTGGGTTTGAAGGGAAGGACAGGGGCTGCTTCTCTGGGCAGCAGCTCTGCATGCTAAGAGAGCTGGAGGGGAAATGCCCAGAGTTAATTGGAGTCTTTAGCAACCAGTGTTGCAGTGCTAACCGCACACAGGCACTCTACCCTGAGGCTGCAGCTGTGGAGATGAACTTTCAGAGCCCCTTGCACTGAACCCCAACCCCGGGGGAGCACAGAAGCCAGAGCTGCAGTCCAAAGGGGCCCATTTGCTCCAGAGTGGGGCTGTTAACCCTTGGACTCTTCACAGCTTCTGGGATTTATCTCACGGAGCCCTCTGGAAGTCGACTGCACACTGGGCAAGATTCTGTCTCGCTCTGCCATTCTTCCTATCTTTAGGGACATTCATTTTCTTTCTTTGGCCTTCTGTCCTTTGTAAATCTGCCCATAATCTTTTTTCTCCTTCCAATACCCACTTCACCTCATTTGTTGTCTTATGATTTTTCCTTTGCTCAGTGTGTCAACCCTCTTTTTATATATTAAAATTTAAAAAAAATTACATGTGAACTTTGTCACATTTCCAAGTGTCAGCTGGGAAGAGTCACTGGGACTTCTGAGTAAAATGGAAACTTGGTTCTTTGGGTTCCTTTAACAAGCAATTCTTATGGCGGCCACAGAACTCAGAGGATGTTTCAAAAATATCCATACCTGAACCACAACCAAACTGCAGTCAGGCATTAGTCATTTTTAAACCTCCCATGCAGTTCACTAAGTGCCATCTTGGAGAAGATCTACTTTATCTAGAAAATGGGCAAAGTCCCCAAACTTATTTGATCTACAGTCCCCTTTTTTTTGAAAAAAAAAAAAACCCCAAAAAACTCAGTGCCACCCTTTATCTTCTTCAACCAAATGTAAGAAAGCGTCCCTCCGATGCCACCTAACGATGGCACCAGAGGCTGGTCCCCCTCCCAGAGTGTGCCCGGCACACTCAGGTGGGGCAATATTGCCCACAGATCTAGCTGGAAAAGACCAAGCCAAGACACACAACATTTGAAGAAGAATCCAGGACAGCTTTATCCCAAAAGGGACTCAAATGCCCCATTTCTCAGCACCTTTCTTGCACCAAACTCTGGGGTGAAAGCAGGTGAGAGTTTTAGGATGCTGGAGAGTGGATCCATCATGATCCTAGAGGAAGTCTGTATAAACAGTAATAAGGGCCCAGTAATAAAATCATAAATCAATTTGATTTTCTTGAGCATTCCAGAGTCTGCAGGGATGTGGCATTAGAACTGAGTAATGCACTTGGCCAATGGGGAAACAATCTGCAACACTGAGCCCCCAAAGAGAGCAGAACACTGAAATCACAGAAATTATGCTCTGAGTAAGACGTCATCTTGGGGATAGGAGTAGTCTGAGACTGGTCAGATTCCTGCAGCTCAGATGCTCTGGAAGAGCGATGGTAAAGCCCTGAGAAGTAGGATAGAAAGGTGAGTGGGAAATTACACAGATGGAAACTGAGGCTATTGAAAGGCAGGAGGAAGCAAAAGGGGTCCGGATAAGATGAGGAACAGGGATAGCTCAGAAAAGATGAGTAGAGGAGTTGAGAGAGTCATCAAAAAGTAGAACCTGCAATGTCCACACCAGAACATGTAGAGAGATAATTCTGCCCCTAGGCTCCAGGTTTGAACACTGATAAAAGAGTGATTCACTAATAATTAACACATGCCTACTTTCAAGCAAAGCAGCCTCTATGCAATATTTTATGCTCATAATAATTCTATCAATTAGATACCAGGGCATTTTTGTCTTATGAAACTCCTAGAGTATATAAGGGAACTCTGAGATGAGCATATGGTTTGAAATTTGCCTGAGATTATACAGCTAGTAAGTGACATCATGGACACGTGAACTAGACTGGTTAAATCTCCAAGCCTGCCTGGACTGCTAAAATAAAGAAGACTCACTGGGAAGAAATATGCAAGACTGAAAACTGCCAGTTCTCATCAGAAATAACTGATTTATTAAGCACTGGAAATAGTCCTCTAGCAACTAATGAAGCCTGATCAAAACATATGCTGATACATATTGAAAATGGGCAAAGGTTTCTAATTTCAAAACATAGCAAAAACTGGGACAAGGGGACTGTTCAGCAGGGAAGGTGCTTGCCTTGCACACAGTTAGCTGACTTGGGTTCAACCCTTGGCTTGCCATATGGTCCATCGATCTCACCAGGAGTGATTCTTGAGCACAAAGCCAGGAATAACTCCTGGGCATTGGCAGGTGTGGTCCCCCAAAACCTGGGATGAATTAAACTGATATTATTGCATCTTATTTGTGGATCATGTTAAGGATCATATGGTTGCACACTTGAAGTCATCTGAGCACAAACCTCTGTTGGGGTGGTGCATTCCATGAGCTAAGAATTGTGCCCTGAAGATGGAAACCTTAAACCCACAAGGCCACGTTGTAGGGCAGGTGGAGGTGCCCAAACCATTTAACCTAGAGGGATGCAGAAGATCACAGCTTTTTTTTGAATGGTCCAAGTTTCCACAGCTAAAATGTGCTACAGCTGGAATAGTAGGTCACCTTATTTTCTGAATATTCTTTAAGGTAGCTGCTAGTCTACCTGTGTGTGGGTTCAAGTGTTAAAGAATAATACAAGGGTATCAAACATCCTGGACCCAGAGGAAGGGGTCGGGGAACAGATCTGTCTCAAATGACTTGAGTCCAAGGCAAAGTGACACTCTGGAGACAAATTTGCAGAGTTTCCTGCTTTGATCCACCTGGATAGATTACAGAATTACCAAAGTCTTTCTAATATTTCCAGTAACATGTATAAGGGTGAGTCCACAAACCATGACAATCAAATCAGACTCATCTAAGGACTGGGATGTGTGTGGGGGGAGTGGGGGAACACATATGCCAAGTATCCTTAATTCCCTCCCCATAGACCAATGTGAAATCCATTCTGAGAATCATACCATACCCAGAGCTCTGGACTGCACTGTCATCTTCTGACAAGCCTGTCCCATTGCCATTGGCAGGGCTTTCTCCAGAGGTGCAGCCATGGCCTCCTTTTAAAATCACATTAATGGGATTAGGGTGATAATACAGCAGGTGGGGCATTTGCTCTGCATGAAGCTGAACCAGGTTTCATCCTTGTATGGTACCCCAAGCATCACCAGGAGTAATTCCTGAGCTCAGAGCCAGGAGTAACCCCTGAGCATCTCTGGGTGTGATCCAAAAAGCAAACAAACAAAAATAATATTCACTTAAGATCAAACATTGGAAACCCAGAAAATAAGAGGGGCACTGGGAGAAAGGAAGATCAGAAGTCAGGCAGTAGAAAGAAGATAGATGTGAAAAGAATATCTTTTTTGGACTCCTGACATTGGCAGCTGGCTGTGTCTGTCATTCACAGGGTGCTCTAACTTTCTCTTTCAGTCTGTTTCTACTGGGTATGATAATCCAAAGAATTCCATATAAATTCATCATAAAAGTATCCCTAGTAGCAGGGGTCTCTGATTTCTGGGAGTAGGCTCAGTCTCTCTGGACTCTGCAAATACAGAGACATAAGTTGGGAGTCGTGTATCATAAGTTTAGAGACTTCTGGGAAGCTCTTAGAAAGGTCCATTTTTCCAGATGCCAGTTAAATGGCCACATGTGGAGGTCTAGGTGTGTCTTATTCAGGGGCCACTGGGGGATATTTGATGCTAAAGGAATCAAATGAGGTCCTCAGAGAAGAAATGCAGAAAGAAAGGAAGAGAGAGGGAGAAATGATTTCAGCCTGAATCCAAAGTTTGCCAAAAGGCAGAGCTAAGCTTCAGCAGAAATGACCAATGGCCAGAAAAGGGGGCTGAGAAACAAACTGAAGTAAGATCCAGAAACTATGTGGACAGAATCTGCTGTATATGGTGCTGGGAGTAGGAAGCTGGACAGGCCTTCAGGAGGTGTGAGCACATTTTCAGTCTTGACAAGCAAGAGAACAGAAACGAACTGAGTGAAGAAAGGGACCTGGGGCAGAGAAGTTCTGCTGGAAGCACATCTGGGTGCTGTGGGAGCTGGAAGGGAATGGAGAGATAAGGCGGGTCCCTGCCACTGGTGGGCAGGTTGGGGCTGCACAGTGAGAGCTGATGAGCAGCAGAGATGATCTCGGGAGGATCAGCAGGGCGGTGCTCCTGGAGGAACCAGAAAAGGGTATGTGGAAACACGAGCTGTGGGAGAGGATTTGCATACTTGAGACAAGGCCTTAGTGAGCACTGTGGAAGTTGGCCCTGGGCCCCCCTTTACTCCCAGGAAAGACAAGCTGGGAAGATAAGCAAGAGGCAGAGAAACACCCAGAACATCCCTGAAATACACAGGTGGAGCTGGAACACCTGAACAAGTTTAGATTTTACTCTGGCAGGGATGAAGGGAAAGTTCTATAAAAACCAGAGAGAAAAACAGAACAGAGACAAGCAGTAAAGGAAAGGACAATGTTGAAAAGTACTGTAAACCTCGCAGGATTTGCAATGTTTCAATATGTCAATTCAGTTCACCTCTAATAACAGACCTATGATTCAGAAATACCATTAGCACATATACTTGGCAGAAGCAGGTACAGAAGACCCAATGCTAGCCCCTCATGTCTGGGTTCCAGCCTGGACACCATTGGCTGAGTAGAATGAGTGTGATGGAGATCATTTAGAGTTAGGGAAAGCAGAAAACTTTTAATAAGGGAGAACAGTAGAATTGGTAATTGGTACCATTACTGAGTGCTCATTTGAAAATGAGCATTGGGAAATATTAATGCTAAACTGCTTGCTTTTCTCCAGCCTGCCTTATTGCACTGTGTAGTCTGGACAAAGACAAAGCATGGGCTTACTCAAGTTGGAAATATCTTTCAAGAATGTATTTACCCATGAGAAAAGGCTTTGTCTGCGAGGCAACTCCTCACCTTACAAAGCAGTCTTTCCTATGAAGTGAGCCTTTAGCTCTGCAGCAAGCCTCTACCTGTGAATTCTCTCCGCAGATAAAGGCTACCAGGTACTTTCACTACGAGGTAAGCCTGTAGCTGTGAGGAAAGTCTCTACCTATGATGTCAATTTCTACCCGTGAAGTAGATCTCACCTATGAGGTAAGCCTTCGCTGTGAGAAAAGCACTTACAAGTGAGGTCAGTCTTTATGTCTCAGGTGAACCTTTCCTTGTGAAGGGTCTGGTGTAGACAGTGCCAGAGAAGGCAGAGGATGAGCAGGCTGTGTGGGAATCACCCTCACTGTGGGTCCTCAGAATGTGCTTCCAGTCACCTCTCTTACCGCCTCATTTTCATCCCAGGTCACCTCCACACTATTCCAGTGTGGGCTGCTGCCTCCTAAGGGAGTTGTACACTTTGTGGAGCTGTGTGAGCACAGGAGAGAAAACAGAAAATGCAGCATTGAGAGGTCCACCACTTTCATTCTTCACTATTAATGGCTGCAGTAAATCAGTTTCCACCATTAGCATAAATACAATTTATTAGAGTTGTAACTTCTCTTCATTGATTTAATATGACTGCACATCTTGAGCCATTCAGAATAAGTGATATTTCAGAACCATCAAAACTCCATTGACCTAGCACTTCTTCAAGTTTAGTCTGGGTTTTCCAAAAACAGTTAATGGCTAGGACATGTTTCAGACACCACTCAGAAAGGAGGAGGTGGATGGTCGTCAGATAACAGGTTCCAACAATGTAATGATGTGCCCCTTTGAAGCAAGATAATTAGATGGTGATTATGCTGAGCAGTTTGCCAGTTTTACATTTCCAGTGCGTTAGCCAAAAAGTATGGCACTTCTGAATGTCTGATCTCATTCTTCAAATCTAACTGTTTTTCAAATAAATAATTCTTAAGAAGCAATGTTCTCCAAGAGATGCTAAACTGCCTGTGAGAAATGGAGGAGTGCATGGGGCATCATAAAAGACTGTGTCATCATTCCAGGGAATCAGAAGATCCCCAAACAATAACACCAAGTGAGAAGTTCAGAGGAACAGTGCAATCTCCCGCGTGGCATCTTCCCATTTTAAAGATCCATAACCTTTAACTATTTATGAGATAATCCTGTGTTCTGATCAGTAACAGCTTCATCACAGCTGACTGAGTGAGGGACATGTAGGAAAAGCCCAAGGAATTTGGTGGCAGGATGATGGATGAAGGACCAAGCAGTCCGCGGCTGGACTCCCCCAGCCCTGTCACTGCCACAACCCCCATCTCTCTGCTTCTCTGACATCAAATATCCTCCTCCTCTGACCCTGCTTCTCAGGCCATGATCTGGCACATTTCCCAGGGCCTCAGGAGGAAGAGCTCTACGTCTGGGCAGCTCCAACACTCCCAGCACCCAGGGGTGAGGAGGAAAGGGGCCCCACATTGTTAGTTCCGAGATGGTGCAGAGTAAGTTCCAAGACTGTCTAACAGATGGTCTTCTCATGAGGGACAGAGCAAATCTGACTCAAAAATAATTAAAGACTGCAATTATTCCCCGGCCCGTGGGAGCATGCCGTGGCTTGGGGTTGTGGCTGGACTGTAAATAGCAATTTGTGGCAGAAAACTGAGAGGGCACTGCTAGACACTCAGAGTTTTAGCGGCTCACTTCCTTGATGCAAAATGGGGGTTGCACTCTGCAGCTTGGCCAGCCATGGCTTTTTCTGGACACTCCATTAGGTCATGGTTGAGTTACATGGAAAGCAGCATTTCTAAGGTGTTGGACAGGTAGAGCTGGGTGAGTTAGCAACAAAGAGTAATTTGTCCCAGAGCTTTCTCCATGATCTGGAGCTGGGAAGGCTAGTCAGAGATCACTTCAGCACTCTGTCTTGCCTGGGAACGTAGGATCATTGAAATCAGTCTGAACAGTGGCCAGTGCTTCTCTCTGAGAAATGTACGCAGCAAAGCTTCCCACATTCTTCTTTGTAGCCTGTGGAAAGGGGACTGGGGCAATTATGGAGGGCCTTGAAGGAAGCTGACCCCAGCTCCATCTCTGGCACACAATATGGTTCCCTGAGACCAGCCAATAGTGATCCTGAGCCAAAGTCAGACTTGAACATCTCTGGCTATGGCTAATTCTTTCAAATAAATACATTTTTCAAAGGGAAACATACATTAGTATGGCAGTTAATGGCCTACATTTGATTCCTGCACAAATTGGTCCCCTGAACATCAACTGGAGGCCCCTAAGAGCTGCTGATCCAGTGGCCCAGGAATCAGGCACCCCAGGACTGAGTGGCTCCACATCGAGGGAGCTTGCAGTGACCTGCCAGCCTGGTTGAATGGGAATTGTTGGGGTTCTCAGGCCTCCTTGCCCCCAAAGTAATAGAATTTCACCAGGATAAATGGACCGGAGAGAGTAACTAGAGAACAGTCCCCAAAAGGCACAACTGGCAGTTGGAGACAATGAATCTACTGTTGGGACAAATGAGCCTAAATGGCAATGTCCACTGATTCCTACCAGTTCTCGGGATGAACTCCTCACCATCAAAGTGTGGTGTGTGCAAGGAGCTTCTGGCATGAGATTATATCCCATGAAGCCCTCTTTGCTCAAAGGAAAATAATGAGACCCACCAGCTACTTCCATCCTGGATGACCCATTCTCAGATCCCAATAGTCCTGAGCGTTGCTGGTGCTGGGCTCTGTGTACAAATGCCAGGTTCCCCTGCCACAAGCAACCACATACCCCAGACAGCCTAAGCTTCCTTCCTCCACCATTCCCGCAGGAGAGACTCGTGCCAGAGCTGGATAGCTCCAAAGAACTGCTCCACCCCCAGCTTGTTCTCCTGACAGATGTTTTCTTCGGGCCAAGGTGGGTGCTATCACTAAATGACAAACACACTGTTGGCTGCCTTATCCCCCATGGCCACAAACAGCAGGCACAAGTGGGTCCACAGGGGTGTCAGACCACTAGCATTTGCCCACGCCTCTTGTCTGTCCTTGGCTGCAATCTCTAGAGCCTGAGCCTCTTCTGTGTGCTGCCATGGCTCCTTAGGGCAGTATTAAATGGAAAGGAAGTGTATAGAGGGAGCAATTTCTCTCTGTGTGTCTTCTGCCTGCAGTGTGTGTGTGTGTGTGTGTGTGTGTGTGTGTGTGTGTGTGTGTGTGTGTGTGTGTTTGGAGGGTTGTGTGGGCAGAGGGAAGAGGGGAAGCAGTGAAGAAGAGGCAATTTCAAGACTCACCCTGCATCCCCTGTGAAAGGCTGGAGGGCCTTCCTCCCCATCCCCCCATGGGGACCTGGATGGAGTCATTTCCTCTGCAGTTACGGGCACTGGCAGCTGACGGGCATCCATGCAGATTGCCTCTGACAGCACTGCTGGACACAGATGCCAAGCGAACGACAGCACCCTGTGCAAATTTCACATCCTTTTTTTTTTTTTTTTTTTTTTTTTTTTTTTTTTTAAACTTAGATTTATTTTTTTATTTTTTTTTTTTATTATAGTTTATTTTTAATTAGTGAGTCAACGTGAGGGTACAGTTACAGATTTATACATTTTTGTGCTCATGTTTCTCCCTTACAAAGTTTGATAACCCATCCCTTCACCAGTGCCCATTCTCCACCACCAGTAAACCCAACATCCCACCCCCCCTTCCCAGTCCCGTCTCCCCCCACCCCACACTGCCACTATGGCAGGGTATTCCCTTTTGTTCTTTCTCTCTGATTAGGTGTTGTGGTTTGCAATAAAGGTGTTGAGTGGCCATTGCGTTCAGTCTCTAGTCTATATTTGGCCCGCATCATCTTTCCCCCACATGACCAACAACCACATTTTACTTGCTGTTCCCTTCTCTGAGTTGCCCAGGATGAGAGAACAGCCTCCAAGCCATGGTGACAACCTCCTGGTACTTATTTCTACTATTCTTGGGTGTTCGTCTTATAGTCTATTATTCTATATTCCACAGATGAGTGCAATCTTTCTATGTCTGTCTCTCTCTTTCTGACTCATTTCACTTAGCATGATACTTTCCATGTAGATCCACTTATATGCAAACGTCATGACCTCATTTTTTCTAACAGCTGCATAGTATTCCATTGTATATATGTACCAGAGTTTCTTCAACCAGTCATCTGTTCTAGGGCACTCGGGTTTTTTCCAGATTCTGGCTATTGTAAACAGTGCTGCGATGAACATATAAGTGCAGATGTCACTTCGACTATACTTTTTGGCTTTTCTGGGATATATTCCCAGCAGCGGTATTGCTGGGTCAAATGGGAGCTCAACCTCAAGTTTTTTGAGAATTGTCCATACTGTTTTCCAAAAGGGCTGAACTAGCCGGCATTCCCACCAGCAGTGTAGAAGGGTCCCTTTCTCCCCACATCCTCTCCAACAGCGGTTGCTTTTGTTCTTTTGGATGTGTGCTAGCCTCTGTGGTGTGAGGTGGTAACTCTTAGAAACAATTGACCTATACAGTAAAGTCGCAGGCTATAAAATCAATACCCAAAAATCCATGGCCTTCCTATATGCAAACAATGAGACAGAGGAAAGGGACATGAAAAAAGCAATCCCATTCACAATTGTGCCCAAGAAAATCAAATACCTTGGAATCAGCTTAACTAAAGAAGTAAAGGACCTCTACAAAGAAAACTATAAAACGCTACTTCATGAAATAAAAGAGGACATGAGGAAATGGAAAAATATCCCCTGCTCATGGATAGGGAGAATCAACATTGTCAAAATGGCAATACTCCCCAAAGCATTATACAGATTTAACGCGATCCCTATGGGGATACCCATGGCATTCTTCAAAGAAGCGGAGCAAGCAATCCTGAAATTTATATGGAACAATAAACGCCCACGGATAGCTAAAACAATTCTTGGGAAAAAGATGATGGGAGGCATCACCCTTCCCAACCTTAAACTCTACTACAAAGCGGTAACAATTAAAACAGCATGGTACTGGAACAAAAGCAGAACTGCAGACCAATGGAACAGGGTGGAATATCCCCACACACAACCTCAAAGGTATGATCATCTAATCTTTGATAAAGGTGCAAGAGATGTGAAGTGGAGCAAGGAAAGTCTCTTTAACAAATGGTGCTGGCACAACTGGACAACCACATGCAAAAAAATGGGCTTAGAACTCGATCTGTCACCATGCACAAAAGTCAGATCAAAATGGATTAAAGACCTCAACATCAGACCACAAACCATAAGGTACATTGAAGACAAGGTAGGCAAAACCCTCCAGGATATTGGAGATAAAGGTATCTTCAAAGATGACACGGAACTAAGCAATCTAGTAAAAACAGAGATCAACAAATGGGACTACATTAAACTAAAAAGCTTCTGCACAGCAAAAGAAACAGCGACCAGAATACAAAGACTATCTACAGAATGGGAAAGGATATTTACACAATACACATCAGATAAGGGGTTGATATCAAGGGTATATAAAGCACTGGTTGAACTCTACAAGAAGAAAACATCCAACCCCATCAAAAAATGGGGCGAAGAAATGAACAGAAACTTTACCAAGGAAGAGATACGAATGGCCAAAAGACACATGAAAAAGTGCTCTACATCACTAATCATCAGAGAGATGCAGATCAAAACAACTTTGAGATACCAAATTTCACATCCTTCATGCACCCGCCGAAACCTAGCAAACAGTAAGAGATTAGTATCACGGAGCTGGCCGCAGCCACTAATTACCAGTCATCTGTCCAGGCAATACAACATTTTAATGAGGTGTGAGGGAGAGGGGGAAAGGGGTGTTTGACTACAGTTTTTACACTATCAGGTCTTGTTTTTGAAGGGAGAAGGAAATTATTTCTACCTTTCCCTACATTCTGTCTGATTAAGTGACCTCAAGATAGAGTTGAATTTGTGAAATTTGGAGGGAAATTATCAAGTGGTTAAATGTAATTCAACAGAATTACATTAGAACTTAAAGAAAACACATCTCTTTAAATGCACTTTTTCTCATTCTGTAAATTACAAAGTAAAGTTTAGACAATTTAGAACCATTTGAGGGGGGGTCTCTATTCTGAAAATGTCAATGGTTCAGAGACTCAAACTAAGTGACAAAGTACAATTAGGATGAGCCTGCCAATTTGTTGAGCTCAGCCAGTGAAAATGAACTTTGGGCTACTAAGCAGGGCAGGGATGTGGAGGGGTGGGGAGAACCAGTTCCCAGCTCCTTGGAATCCCAAGGAGGTGCCAAAACTGCATAATCGTCCTGCCAGGGTACAGAGGGATGGCTCTGTGCACTGCCAGTTCCATTTCTCCAAAGATACTTATCTGAGCACATCAGAGAACTTGGGCTAAATTCATCCCTGACATCTCTGACAAGGATGACACCCAGGGTGTTCGAACTGTGTTCTACCCAGCTGGCTGGGAAGATCCCGAAGAAGCAGTGCAGAGAGTGTGGAGAGGAAGGAGTTTCTGTTGTTACAGAACCAAGAAACAGTAGGAACTTTGGATACCATGTTATTTTATTAAACAGAGAGCAGCTTGATGCATTTGGGGGTTCACTGTATCTCAAGGTGCACTAAACTGCAAAAAAAAAAAAAAAAAAGGAGAACAGAGAGTTTGAGATTACCGCAGCAGGTTCTCTTTCTGAAGCAAACAAGGTCAAATCTGAAATGTTCCGAGGTCCAGATTAGCTCTGTATGCATAGCAGCAGGAAAGGGAAATGCAAGATAATGCAATTTTTAACAATAGGAGAAGGGGCCTGTCACCATATTGGTCTCCAGAACTTGTAACATGTCTTCTTAAGTCTGCTAACAGATTATGATGCAGCCTAATTCCTTCTAAATGTCTTTGCTATTATACACATTTCTTTATGCCCTGCTGATCAATACTGCTTGTATCTCTTGAATACACAGTAGATATTCAATAAGTTGGGTGAACTGAATTGAAAGTAACAAGACTCAGTATTAAGGCATCAGTTTGGGCCAGAGAAATACAACAGCTGGTCAGAAGCTTGTCTTTCACTCAACCAACCTGGACTCAATAGTAGGCACCACTCTTGGTCTCCTGAGCATTGTCAGGAGTAATCTTTAAGGACAACCAGATGTGTGGAGGCCTCCAAACCCAAAATAGCAAAAGTCAAAAATTAAGGTGTCAGCCTGAAGATTCAGAATCAAATAATTTCATTTCCTTTGATAGCAATTCTCGGATGGCATAGCACTGAGTTCCCCTAACTTCCCTGTATCTCGAAGTTCCCCCTCAAAAGTCTAAGGACAGTAAAGATAAAGGCCAGGATGATCACTCCACAGTTTGGAAGTCAGTCTCACATGCTGGGTAAAAATACAGCTGGGATATAGAAGGGACCACTAAGTAAATTATTGTTGGAGGGCTCTCTCAGGATGGTAGACGGGTGGGGTGCTGAAAGTAAACAAGTAGACTATGGGCTAAACATTATGGCCTCTTAGTACCTGTATTACAAACCAAAATACCCAAAAAGAGAGAGAAAAAGAGGAAACATACCTGCCACGGTATGTTATACTTATGAAATATAATCTATGGGAGATTTATACTCAAATGTGAAATATAAACAAAAGGGGGTTGCAGGAGGGATACTGGGAACACTGGTGGTTGAGAATGGGCACTGTGGAGCAATGAGTGCTCGAACATTGTATGACCGAAATGTAATCACCAAAGTTTGTAAGTCTGCAACTGTACCTCATGGTGATTCATTAAAAAAATTAAAATAAAAAATAAAACAATGCCAACTTGTGGGGAGGCATTTGAGTGCCACCAACAGTTCACTCCCATGTACATCATAAGACGTACTCCATTACTGTCTAGAGGGGACAGGGCTTCATTTATGCAAGAGAGGAGTTCAAAACACACACAGTGGAGAAGGCGGACAACATGTAGAGTCTACTGATCACCCCTAAATGAGCAGAGGTGCTTACAAACAATAAAGATGGTCAACACTGTGTTGTGTATATTTCATCACAATGCAAAATGTTAAAGATGACAAAAATACAAAGCCGTAAGGATGCTTTCATTTGATGACATTGTAAATTAGAGAAAGTTCATAGAGACATTCTTCCTGCATTATTTAGATGAAGAACAAGGTCTTGAGAGTTTTCTAGAAGGTTTTAAGCATGAATTCTCCCGAAGAAGAGGTGTAGCCTCCTCCTTTAGCTGACCTTTGCGTGACCAGGATTCTCCTGCATGAAATTCTGGCCCTTCTTTCAATATCACTCCACTAGAAACAATTCTCCAGAAGTACAGTGACCTTTGACCTATCAATGGGGTTTAGGGACAGGAGAAGGAGCTGACATGAAGAGAAATAGCTACAATAATCATGACTGTTGCTAATAGTTATAGATTGCTTTCAATGTTCCAGCATGTGTTCCAAAGATTTTTTTCATAATCACTTGGCTACTCAAAGAGATGAATCTTGCTCTTTTGGGGACAATCTGAATGGATTTTGAGGTGATTTATCCAAAGTAATATGCTATACTTATGAAATATAATTTATGGGAGATTTATACTCAAATGTGAAATATAAGTAGCCAAACAAAAGGGCTTAAGAAGACCAACAAAAATACTGCTCAGATTGTGGTAAACATGGCAGTTCCTCGAAGGGCAGGGCTGGTGGGGACAGTGACGGAGTTGGGGTAAAGTTGTTTGGGAATTATATTGGAGGCATAGGCTGAGACTGATACACAGATGGAGACACTGTGGTATGATGAAGTCATAGAAGCAAATTAATCAAAGTTTCACAAAAGCAAAATGAAGAAGGGGCTAGAGCCCGGGAGTAGGTAGGACAGGGACTCTCAACCTTCCTGGTTGCGGGAGAATGGAGTCAAGATCATCACCTTCATTTCCTCCCTCCTCCGAGACCTCCCGACAACTGAAATGTCCCAGAGTTCTGTGTGTTATGTGAGTGGGGAGCAAGGTGGAGTCCTGTCCCTGCTCTCTCCTTCTGCACTCAGGATTGCCTGGATACCCTTGAGCTGCACACATTAAGGTAAGGTACAGGATCAGTAACAAAAGGCCCAGGAGCCTGGGCAGTAAGTCTTTAGCAACTTTGCTTGTATAGAATTCCCTGAAAGAAGAGGAGAACCAATTTGCATTACTTTTCAAGGAAAATTCCAAACAAGGACATATGGGTAAGAGGCAATGAGCCTGGATGTGATCACAACAAAGGGCCTCTTTTAAAAACAAAGTGCTGAGGGGAAGCACAGGAAAGAAAGCATTTTCAGACTGTGGGTAGTGTGTGTGTGTGGGGGGAAATACACAGAGGCAACAGGATCTGTTCTAAAGGGCCATTACCAGCAGCACAAAGCACCTCTGCATTGGGTGTGTACTCCCTCATTGCTGTGTAAAATGTGCAGTTGTTTCCAGATGGCGACTCCTCCCTCTCAAAGAGCCTCTTCAGAAACTTGGGCCATGGATATGGCCCAAGTTATATATATATAAAATATTTTGGTCTGGGGCCACACCCTGTGGTATTCTGAGTCTATTCCAGAATCTGTATTCAGGAATAACCAATGGCAGTGGTTGGAGGACCATATGCAGTTTCGGGAATCTGACTACGTAGTACAAGGCAATAGCCTTAATCCCTATGCCATATCTCTGGTCTCTGAAAGCTACATTTTTATTCACTTTTCCAGGGATTCCACTGCATCTTGAACAACAGCAACAGAAAGGAATAAAATAGTTTCACTGAGGATTTACTCTGTTTTAGCTGCTCTACATGAGGATTTAATCAGCAATTTGAGAAACTTCAATGATTAAAAAAAAATTCAGTATTTCCTCCACCCACCCCAATAAAATACTGTTGTGTATCATTGGCTCAGTCACTGTGTGTATTAAATGATTCCCCTTGGGTCTCTGTTAATGTTTTAAGCCCTTGTCATTATCGTCTTAAGAATCCAGCCTTAGCCAAGTCTCCAGAATCATCACTGTACTAGGCTTTGGAGTACTTTGAAAGTCTAGTGCTTGATTTGCAGGAGTTTTTCCTAGATGTAAACAGGATCAAGTGATCTTGCTCAGATAAAGGGTTTTCAAGCTCTTCCTAACTTCAGAAACCTGAAAACCAGGAGAAGCCCTTCGCTGAATGTAATATTTTCAGCTGCTTAAGTGCCTTGAAAATGTCATTACTGTCTTTCACCCCAGATAGTCATTAACTCCCTACTAGTAGCCTTCTAAAAGTCTCCATAGTGCTGGCCATATATTTTCTCTTCAAAGGCATTTAAATCTTTATGTACTTACCAAACAGGCAAAGCTGCTTCATGGGAATATTAACCATTCATGGTGGATAGATTTTGAAATACATAGAGAATGATTTCTCTATGGGAGGCATGCATGGCTGTATGCTAAGTTTCTGTTTATCACCACACTATGAGGAAAGAATAGAGACCAGAGCCCATGAAAGAGATGCCTGTCATAGCACAGTGGCTGGGAGTTCGAACTCTAACCCTAACCCTAACTAACCCTGTGCAAAGAGCAGACAGATTTGTTATCTGTTCACAAGCCCTGAGACTTGCTAGAAGCACTTCATCCCCCAGGCCTAGGTAAAATAGGGTTCAAATCACGGTTCCTGGGACAGAGAGATTGTCTGTATAGGAGGTAAGGTGTTTGTCTTGCATGCTTCTAGCCTAGTTTGATCCATGGCACCACATATGATCCCCTAAGCACTTCCAAATGTCACGCCAGATCACAAAGTCAGGAATCTCATGAGCACTCTCATAAAAAAACCCATAAAAATGGTGGTCCCTAAACTCACAGGTTTGTTAAAAATCAACTCTTACTCTATGATAAAACTTTCATAACCATGCCAGATACACAGGTGATGCTGTTACTGTGAGCCATTTTAATGAAAAATTTTTCTGCTTAAGACTAAACTTAGAACAGTTGAACACTGGCTTCACTTATAAATCACATTCTCATGTACTTGTCCCTTGAGGACTATTAATAATCAGTGAAATATAGATGTATCACAAAGATGTTTGAAATTAAATGAAAACCTATCCTTTTGTGTGCTTTGGTGAAATGCTGAAGATGCTTTATCCAAAAAGACATGCACATAATTAACATTTATACTGTACTGAAAAAATATCCAAGAATTTGTAAATTTATTGCCAGATTTTCCTCACTGTGCGTACCTATAGTGTTATGCAGTCTATAAAGCATTAGGTCTTCAAAACAGCTGGAACCAAGTGTGTTTTCAAGAAAAAGTGAGGAAATATATGTCATTTAAACTGCTGAAGACACTTTAGAATAAAATGAACATATGGATCATAAATAGTTTTTGATGACACACATTGAAGGTAACGGACAAAACCATTTGTAGAAGTGCTCAGTGGGTCTTTCACAACTTAAATTTTTCTAAAAACAACAGAGAGAGATCAGGGGTGAGGGTGTTGCTTTCAGTCTAATTCTATTGTTTTCTCTTGAAACACAGATTCACCACACATGTTAGGAGCAAAGGTGAGAAACCCCCAGTTGGGGTGCCTGGCACCAAATTCAGGCATTCATAAGACAACCGAGGTTAGGCCCTGCCCACAAAGACTGGGAAATCCACCTCCAGAGGTCCTTCGGGGGCCTTGGAAGCACGCCCTGTTCGTTCACTCCAGATGATGGAGGGGAAGGAGTCTGCAGCAGTGGCTGCACCATTCCACTTCCCACTGCAGCAGGATTGCCCTAGCCACAGTGGCGAAGGGACTCTGGTCTTTAACCAGAGGCTCAATATTCCATGCTTGAATCCCACCTGCATTTCATAATGGAAACGAGAGGAGGTATATAAAAAGGACTGCATAATGGCAGTTTGGGAGTAAACAGAGGGTCAGTTTCTGGAAGAAAGGCAAGAAATATCCCCCAAATTATTATAAAAATGTTCCTTTTATTCCAAGCATATCTGGAGCTAACAAGTAATGAAGTACTTTGCAAGCTTATAATGCTATCTTGTGTCAAATTCATTCCTAGGAATGGATATAGAGTGAGATATGATATATGATATTACACAGCACAAAGATTGGGCATGGAGGGATTGAGAGGTAAAATATTAAATCCTAGCATCAGGAACTGAATCAAGAGAACAGACTAGTTTAAACTATGACTCTATTTTATTAGAGTTTTAGAGAATGAGAAAAACACTACTTCACATATCACCTAAATTTGGGTGTAAATTATGACAAGGAAATGAGAAAATAAACAGTCAAGCCTGATTAACCTTATTTTAAGCTCACCAACAAGACTCAACTTCAAACTTTGCAAGATTTTTATTATTTGCAATATCTGACACCAATACATCTGTGGGATTAAGGAGAATTGTCTTTTGTTTGTTTTGGGGCTACACTCAATGGTGCTCAGAGCTTACTTCCGGCTCTGTGCTAAGGGATACTCCTGGCAGTGCTTGCAGGACCATGTGTGGTGCCAAGGGCACAACCTGGGCTCCGCATGTGCAAGTTTAGCACCTGCTGTAATATATCTTCAGCCCCAAGATACCATTTTATTTTTCTGTCTTTGGATATTTTTTGGCTCTCATGCAGTGATGCTCAGGGTTTCCTCCTGACCCTAAGTTCAGGGATCATTCTTGGCAGGCTTTGAGGAACCATATTGAGTGTCAGAGAACAAACCCAGGTAGATTGATGCAAGGCAAGCACCCTATCTCTCTGGTCTCCTAAGGTAGCATTATCTAATGCCACATACACATTTTCTTGATAAAGAAAATGCTCCCATATATGTTATTTCAATAGGATATATAATAATTATTTTAACTACTATGTCTTTTGTTTAGCATTCAACAACCACTGTATCACTGTATCACTCTCATCCCATTGCTCATCAATTTGCTCGAGTGGGCACCAGTAATGCCTCCATCGTGAGGCTTGTTATTACTGTTTTTGGCATATCAAATATGCCACAGGTAGCTTGCCAGGCTCTGTCATGCAGGCAGGATACTCTCAGTAGCTTGCCGAGCTCTCCAAGAGGGACAGAAGAATCGAACCTTGGTCGGCGGCTTGGAAGACAAACACCCTACTCACTGTGTGATTGCTTCAGCCCCCAAAACACAGGATATATAAAAATTTCAGATCAATCATGTCAAAAGAAATAGACATTACCATGAAGGAACATTACCTACAAAGAAAGGAAGGTACAACAAAGGGGACTGAAATTAAAAAGGGATGAAACGTGAAGGGGAACGGGAAGGAAAGGCCGTCATTTCATATACCGAGGGAGAAAGTCAAGAGGAAGAGAGTCAATAGAGACAAGAGTCAAGAGAACAGTCAAGAGAACAGTTGAATCAAGAGAACAGTGGAGATTCAGAGAGGGAGAATAGACAGAATAGTCAGGAAAAGCTTCTGTAGGAGAAGGAGTTGAATCTAGTAAATGCAAAACATCAGGTTTGCTTGAAAGCTTAGTTTGTTTCCCAGAGTTGGGAGGAATGAAAACAACTCAGGTAAAGTTTGGAGGAAGAAAGGTGAGAAGTTGGGTAAGCTGTTTTACATTACAAGAGGGAGGACTATCTGAAGACACTAAGATTAGGCTACTTTCTAGGTTCTGACCCTTATTTTGAATGTGAAAAATTAATACTATTGAATGAAAAAAATGAAACCTTTAAAACTCAGTGCATCATTAGTCTTTATATGATTTTTCTCTGGCATTCAGTCATCATCTGGCTATGAAAACTGAGAAGCAAGAGGGCTGGACAGCTTCATCTAGGATTGCACAGTTGAAAATGTAGGTTCAGGGCTTTGAAAGATTTTTTTTATGGAAAAACTCTATTGTGGTATCAAAAACAGAAAGCGAGTATGTTTAATAAAAAGTGATCTAAGTGTAAATGTCTTGATATTTTTTAACTCAATGAAAGTGATAGAGACAGCTAGAAGATTAGGGGACTTTATTTTGAGGTTTAAGAATTGAGAGTAACTGGATGAGAAAATGCAATAACTTAAAGGGCAACTCTGAGAGCACTCTTGGTCCCATGGCATTGTGAAGAGAAGGAAAGAAAACAAGTGGTGTAGGGGGATGGGAGAGGAGACATAGATGAGATGCAACAGATGCAAGGGTCAAGGCACGTCAGTGGTGTTAAGGAATGATAGAGCTAAATAGTCAAATCAAAGATTCAACAATTGAAATCGTGAGACCCAAATTTTACTAACTAAACTTCAATGGTGTCTGTCAAGATGGAGGCTGCAGCTAGGGGTGGGGGTAGGGAGGAGAAAGAACCTGGGAACAATGGTGCAGGGAAGTTGACAATGGTGGCGGGATCAGCAATGGGACATTTTATGTTAAAAATCCAACTATGGCCGACCCGCCCTTCCCGAGTCATTTTCTCTTCCGGCCCAGGTGTGTGACATCCCCCGAACTGCCCAACCAATGTCCCGGACCCAGACTATCCCGCCCCACTCCCGCCCAGGACTGCTGCCTTGGCTGGTGGCACGCTGTTCCCCAGCACCACAGCCATTTTCTCTTCTGGCCCAGGTGTGTGACATCCCCCTACCCACCCTTCCCACATTCCAGCCAGCTTCTCAGACCTAGCTACAGTGTGGCAGGCGCTGTGGCCTATTTTTCAGGGGTAGTGGCCTCTGCTGAAGTGGGCATGGCCTCAGTATTTTCCTCAGTCTCAGCAATCTGTTGGTACATCCCAGTCTTCACTACCTATGTCCGTAAGTAACATCCTAGCTATCCAAAAACCAGTAAGCCAATAGGCCACTAGTCTATTCCAATTTCACCAAAGTACCAATGAATGCAAACAGCTGTACAAGCCCAGTGTAAAAGAGCACATTCTCTGAAAGCATCACTTGAGACCTCACATAAGGATTAAAGTAACATCTGAGAGGAAGACATGTTCTAGAAGGGGAAAATAAAAAGGTGACCATCATTGACCGAGCCCATTCAGAATCCTTTTTTGCAACAAGAGGGAATAGGGATAGTAAACTTGAAGGTCACTCCTCCATACCGCCACAACAACATGCAGAAACAGCGCAAATCCCCACAACAAGGAGAGAACGATGAAAGGGGCCCAGAAGCCTCAATAGGTGTTTCTCACAAAGTTGAGCTCTCCATTAAAGAATTCAGAGGTGAAATGCTGAAGATGTTCAATGAAATCCATGTAAAGATGAACAGTTATTCATTAAAGGAGGACCTGAAAGAAACAATGAAATGGACAGCCAAGAAAATACAGGCAGAGATGAGAGAAGAAATAAAAAAGCTACAAAAAGAAATGTCACGCATAAAGCACTCAGTAGATGAAATAAAAAACTCAGTATGTGCCCTCAACAATAGAATGGCTACAGCGGAAGACAGAATCAGTGAGCTTGAAGATCAGCTGCAGGAAGTCTACAGGCAACAACAAACAATGGGAAGAAACCTCAAAATAGTTATCGGGCGAATCAGAGTCCTAGGCAATGATTTCAAGAGGAACAACATTAGAATCATCAGAGCACCAGAAGGTCAGGGAAGCAAGCTGAATGAAAAAGCCACAGACAAAGAAACCATTGCTGAAAAGCTCTCAGAGCTGGAGAATGCAGGCATCCAGATTCAAGGAGCCCAGCTAAAAGAGACCCTAACAAAAAAACTCCAAGACATATTATAGTTAGAATAATAGATGTCATGGATAGAGACACAATACTGAAAGCAGCAAAATCAAAGAAGGAAATCACATACAAAGGAGCACCCCTGAGATTCACAGCAGATCTATCAGAGGAAACCCTCCAAGCTCGAAGGCAGTGGTGGGATATAGTGAAAAAAACCAATGAAATGAATGCTTCACCAAGAATACTTTATCCAGCTAAACTCTCATTCAAACTCGATGGAACAATACACCTTTTTTTTGTGGATAAACAGCAGCTCAGGAACTTCATAGACTCAAAAAGCCAAACCTAAAAGAGGGACTAAAGGGGCTATTGTAGGACAAGAAAAACCCCTACAAGCTGTACAAACTCTTATGGAAAGATGGAACAAAACCCCATAACAATAATCTCTCTCAATGTCAATGGTCTAAATTCACCAATTAAGAGACATAGAGTGGCAAAATAGATTCAGAGACTGAACCCAACATTCTGCTGCCTACAAGAAACACGTCTGAACAGCCAGACAAACACAGACTCAAAGTCAAAGGATGGAAAACAATCCTAGAAGCAAACAACTCCCTCAAAAAAGCTGGGGTGGCCTTGCTAGTAATGGACAACATTGATATCAGGTTGAAAAAAGATTAAAAGGGACAGTAAAGGACATTTTTTATAAATTAAGGAATATGTACAGCATGAAGAAATCACACTCCTAAACGTGTATGCACCAAATGACGAACCAGCTAAATATCTATAACTGCTAACAGACCTTAAGAAGGACATTGAGAGCAACACAATAGTCGTTGGAGACTTCAACACCGCCCTATCACCTCTGGATAGATCTAGAAGTTTAAAAATCACCAAGGAAATACTGGCTTTGAAGGAAAAAATAGATGAAAGAAGGCTAATAGATCTATACAGGGCTTTATATCCCCCCAAAAGAATATACATTCTTTTCCAGTGCACATGGAACATTTTCCAGAATAGACCATGTGCTAAGCCACACAATATACTTCAACAGAATCAGAAAGGTAGACATTGTATCAGCTATCTTTTCAGACCATGATGCACTGAAGATAGAAGTTAATCATGTACAGACGCAGAAAACAAAATCAAACACCTGGAAATTAAACAACTCAATATTGAAAAATGAGTGTGTCAGGAAGGAAACCAAGGAAGAAATCAAAAGGTACCTGGAAACAAATGGGGATTAAGACACGAGCTACCAGAACCAGTGGGATGCAGCTAAAGCTGTGTTAAGGCAAAAATTTATAGTCTTTCAAGCATTTCTAAGGAATGAAGAAAGGGCCCACATAAATAACTTGACTTCACAGCTTAAGATTTTAGAAAAAGACCAACAAAAGGAGTCCAAATCAGGTAGAAGGAAAGAGATTATAAAATTTAGAGCAAAAATCGTTGACATGGAAACCCAAAAGACAATCCGAAAGATCAATGAAACCAAGAGCTGGTTCTTAGAGAAAATAAACAAGATTGATAAACCACTAGGAAGACTCACAAAAAAGAGAGATAGAGAACCCTAATAAACCAAATCAGAAATGAAAAGGGGGATATCACAACAGAAAACAAAGAAATTCAAAAGATCATCAGAGACTACTTTGAAAATCTGTATGCCATGAAACAAGAGAGCCTAGAGGAAATGGAAAAATTCCTGGATTCCTATAATCTCCCAAGGCTTAATTAAGAAGAACTGGAATACCTGAATAGTTCTATTGATATTAAGAAAATTGAGACTGTACCCAAAAGTCCTCCCCCAAACGAAAGCCCAGGTCCAGATGAATTCAATAGCAAATTCTTCCAAGCATTCAAAGAGGATCTATCACCAGTTCTTCTCAAGATTTTCCAGGAAATTGAAGAAACAGAAAAACTCTAAAACAGTTTCTATGAGGCTCATATCTCCCTAATACCAAAAACAAACAAAGATACTACAAAAGAGAAAACTACAAGCCAATATCCCTAATGAACACAGATGTGAAGATTCTCAACAAAATATTAGCAAACAGAATTCAACAACTCATCAAAAAGATCATACATGACCAATTGGGAATCATCCCAGGGATGCAAGGATGGTTCAACATTCGGAAATCAATCAACATAATCCATCATATCAACAAAAGAAAAGATAAGAACCATATAATCATATAAATAGATGCAGAGAAAACATTTGACAAAATCCAGCACCCATTTATGATGAAAACTGTCACCTTAATATAGTCAAGTCCATGTACTACAAGCCTACAGTAAGCATCATCCTCAATGGGTATAAAAATAAGAACCTTCACTCTAAGATCAGGGAAGAGACAAGGATTCCCACTCTCTCCACTTCTGTTCAATATAGTACTGGAAGTACTTGCGACAGCAATTAAGCAAGAAAAAGATATTAAGGGCATTCAGGTAGGAAAGGAAAAAATCAAGCTCTCACTATTTGCAGATGATATGATACTATACTTAGAGAACCCTAAAATGTCTACCAAGAAACTCCTAAAAACAATAGATTTGTATAGTAAAGTTGCAGGCTATAAAATCAATACCCAAAAGTCCATGGCTTTCCTATATGCAAATAACAAGAGAGAAGAAAGTGACATGAAAAAAGCAATCCCATTCAAAATTGTGCCTCAGAAAATCAAGTACCTTGGAATCAGCTTAACTGAGGAGGTAAAGGACTTGTACAAAGAAAACTACAAAATGCTACTTCAAGAAATAAAAGAGGACACGAAGAAATTGAAAGATATCCCCTGCTCATGGATTGGGAGAATTAACATTGTCAAAATGGCAATACTCCCCAAAGCATTGTACACTTTGAATATGATCCCTCTAAGGATACCCATGACATTCTTCAAAGAAGTGGAGCAAACGCTACTGCAATTTATATGGAACAATAGGCCCATACAAATAGCACAGCAACTCTTGGGAAAAAGAAAATGGGAGGAATCACTCTCCCCAACCTCAACTCTACTACAAAGCAGTAATAATTAAAACAGCATGGTACTAGAACAAAGGCAGAGCCACAGGCCAATGGAACAGGGTTGAATAGCCTGACAGACAGACTCAAGTATATGATCATCTAATCTTTGATAAGGGAGAAAGAAATGTGAAGTGGAGCAAGGAAAGCCTCTTCAACAAATGGTGCTGGCAAAACTGGACAGCTACATGCAAAAAATAAAAAATAAAAAGGGTAGAGATCTTTTCCTAACACCATGTATAAAAGTTAGGTCAATGTGAACTAAAGATCTCAACATCAGACCAGAATCCAAAAGGTACGTGGAAGACAAGGTTGGCAAAACCTTCCATGATATTGATGCTAAAGGTATTTTCAAAGATGACATATGACTGGCCAAGCAAGTGAAAACAGAGATGAATAAATGGGACTACCCTAAACTAAAAAGCTTCTGCACCTCAAAAGATACAGTGACCAAAGTACAAACACAGTCTACAGAATGGGAAAGGATATTCACCCAATACCCATCTGATAAGGATATACAAGGCACTGGTTGAACTCTACAACAATAAAACATACAACCCCATCAGAAAATGGAGAGTAGAAACAAACAGAAAATTTTTCAAGGAAGAAAACAAAAAGACTAAAAGACACATGAGAAAATGCTCTACATTGCTAATCATCAGGGAGATGCAGATTAAAACAACAATGAGATATCATTTCACACCGCAAAGACTGGCCCACATCCAAAAGAACAAAACTAACTGGTGTTAGCATGGATGTGGGGAAAAAGGGACTATCCTTCACTGATGGTGGAAATGCCGACTAGCTCGGTAACAATATGGATGATTCTCAAAAAATAAAAAATTGAGGTCCCATTTGACCCAGCAATACCACTCCTGGGAATAAATCCTGGAGGGGCAAAAAGGTACAGTAGAAATGACATCTGCATTTGCATGTTCATTTCAGCACTGTTTACAATAGCCAAAATCTGGGGAAAAAATGGAGTGCCCAAAAACAGATGACTGGTTAAAGAAACTTTGATACATCTACACAATGAAATACTATGCAGCTGTTAGAAATATGAAGTTATGAAATTTGCATATAAGTTGATCAACATGGAAAGTATCATGTTAAATGAAATGAGTCAGAAAGAGAGAGACAGATATAGAAAGATCACACTCATCTGTGGAATATGAGTGTGGAATATAAAGTAACAGAGTGGGAGATTAACATCCAAGAGTAGTAGAGATAAGAACCAATAGTTCTGCCCCACAGCTTGGAAATTGGCCTCACATGCTGGGGAAAAAGGCAGCTGAGCTAGAGTAGGGAACACCAAGTAGAGGATTTTGGGAGGACCCATTTGGGTTGAAAAATAGGTGCCGGAAGTAGAACATAGACCGAACATGAAGGCCACTCAATATCTCTATTGCAAACTACAACACCCAAAAGAAGATCAAACAAAAGGGAATGCTCTGCCGCAGAGGCAGGGTGGGGTGGTGAGGGATGGAATGAGGTGGTGGGAGGGATACTGGGAACATTGGTGGAGGAGAAGAATGGACACTGGTGGAGGGATGGGTAAATGATCACTGTATGATTGAAATGTAAACACGCAAGTTCATAAGTTTGTAACTGTACTTCATGGTGATTCACTAATAAATTATTTAAAAAAATCTCCAAGAGGGGGGCTGGAGCGATAGCACAGTGTGTAGGGCATTTGCCTTGTAAGCAGCCGACCTGGGTTCGATTACCAGCGTCCCATATGGTCCCCGAGCACAGCCAGGAGTGATTCCTGAGTGCAGAACCAGGATTATTGGAGTATTACCCCTGTGCATCGCTGGGTGTGACCCAAAAAGCAAATAAAAAAAATCTCCAAGCGTGAAACACTAATATAAAAATCCAACTATGAATAACGATGTAACTCATGGTGCTTTCATAAAATAAAATTTGGAAATTAAAAAAAAGCCAGCAAAACTTTAGCAGGAAAGAAAGCAGAAGAATTCAACAGTTAAAACATTTTGAATCAATCAAGTTCCATGTGATTTAAATGCTACTTAAGATCACAGCAAGGATTCTTATTGAAGAATCTGTGAGAAGCCTGATTCTCAGCTCTGGAAGGCAAGAGTGTAATTTCTATTAATGCCAGTTTCCTCTAGAGTTGGACTGGGAATGGTGAAAGACAGGTTAGAAATGCCAACATACCCATTTTCAAGATAAAGGAATTGCTCCCATATATTTTGTTTTTACTCCTTAAAATTATTTCACTACAAATTTTTATTTAGAAAATTATAGAAAGGGAAAGAGGTAGATAGAAATAGGGAGAGAGAGGGGGAGGGAGAAAGGAAGGAAGGAGAGAGAAATAGAGAGATAGAGAGATACAGAGCCTTAAGAGATCATGGGTTTCTCCAGATGGTCAAAAAGACAAGAGTATACATATCAGGTTCAAATGCAGGTAAGTCTTCAAAAGGAGAAAACACCAAGATTCTTTTAAACTATTTTATTGAAGCTCTCTAAGTTAACATTATCCTGTATGATAATGTGCAAATGCATCGTATTTCCAAATGCAATGAATGGAGATAAAAGGCCCACAGCAGACACAGCAGGATGTGTGAGCTCTACCTGAAGCACTTGTTCCTCAGGAGGAAGGGCTGAATGACAAAGGAATTGAAATCAGCCTCCATGGCATTAGCTCACAGAGATGCTCAAGGAATGGTCGGTAAGGGTCACTCCAGGATGAATTCATTGACACGTTCACCCATTCATTCTATTCAACAATATAAACTGAGTGTGTACTCAGTGCCTAGTGGCAGGCAATAAGGCTAGAAGAGTACAGAAGACAGCCAAGGTCCCTGTGTTCAGGGAGATGGAGTTCCAGTGGGGGAGGTGTATGGTAAACAGGAGGACAAAGAAATACTTGGCTGTAAAATTCTGAAAAGCAAGATGAATTTTTAATAGATGCTATTAAAATGTAATATGAAAGGATTTGTTTCCAGCTACTTGATCAGATAAGTTGACATTACAAATTCCGAGAATGAAAAGGATCATAGAATAGAAAATACCTTAGAATCCTAAAACTGCACAGACAAAATATTTTTCTCATTTTTTTTATTTTATTGAATCACTGTGAGATAGTTACAAGCTTTCATGTTTGGGTTACAATCACACAATGATCAAACACCCATCCCTCCACTAGTGCACATTCCCCACCACCAATATCTCCGGTATACCGACCTTTCCTACCCTCCCCTTGCCTCCATGGCAGACAATATTCCCCATACTGTGGTATACCGCCCTTTCCTACCCTCCCCCTGCCTCCATGGCAGACAATATTCCCCATACTGTCGCTCTCTCTACTTTTGGGCATTATAGCTTGCAACACAGACACTGAGAGGTCATCATGTTTGGTCCATTATCTACTTTTGGCGTGCATCTCCCATCCCACTGGTTCCTCCAGCCATCATTTTCTTAGTGATCCCTTCTCTATTCCATCTGCCTTCTCCCCTGTGCTCATGAAGCAGGCTTCCAGCTATGGGGCAATCCTCCTGGCCCTTGTATCTACTGTCCTTGGGTGTCGGCCTCATGTGATGTTATTCTATACTCCACAATGAGTGCAGTCCTTCTATGTCTGTCCCTCTCTTTCTGACTCATTTCATTTAGCATGATACTCTTCATGTTTATCCATTTATAAGCAAATTTCATGACTTCATCTCTCATAACAGCTGCATAGTATTCCATTGTGTAGATGTACCAAAGTTTCTTTAACCAGTCATCTGTTCTAGGGCACTCCAGTTGTTTCAATATGTTGGCTATTGTGAACAGTGCTGCAGTGAACATATAGGTACATATGTCATTTCTACTGTGCTTTTTTGCATCCTTGAGATATAGCCAGAAGTGGTATTGTGGGGTCATAGGGAATCTCAATTTCTAGTTTTTGAAGGATTGTCCACATTGTTTTCCAGAAAGGCTGGACCAGTTAGCATTCCCACCAACAGTGAAAGAGCGTCCCTTTCCCCCACATCCACGCCAGCACTGGTAGCTTTTGTTCCTTTGAATGTGTGCCAGTCTCTGTACAGACAAAAATATTGCATTTGCCTATTTGCCTAGATAGCAACAATGAAGTTAAGATAACATTTTTTGGCCTGGAGCGATAGCATGGTGGGGAGGGCATTTGCTTTGCACGCGGCCGATCTGGGTTCGATTTCCAGCATCCCATATGGTCCCTTGATCATCGCCATGGGTGATTCCTGAGTGCAGAGCCAGGAGTAACCCCTGAGCATTGCTGGGTGTGACCCAAAAAGAAAAAGAATTAAAAATTGACATTTTAATAACATACTTCTTTTAACTCTGATATCTAACTGCAGGTTTATAGACACATAAAAGTAAATATCCTTGCTTACTCTATAGAGAGAAACAAGTTAAAATGTTTAATGCAATGAATGGAGATAAAAGGCCCACAGCAGACACAGTGCTAAATATCAGCCATATTTAGCATAGAAAAAATATGGAAACAACCTAAATACCATTGGCAAAAATTAGGATACATTGTGTAGCATGGAATATATGTCTGCACAGAAAATATAACTAACTTAGAAACAATGTTGTGTAAAAAGCAATTATCATAATACAAGAGTACTTTTATAAATTATTTAAAAACCACAAGAATTTTTATGGGTTCAATTCCTGGTTCCACACACAAAAAGGATCTTTGAGCATTTATATACTGTGTTCAAATAAAAATATCAAGGAGATAATAAACATAAAATTAAGATTTATTATTGTATTTGGAAGTAGATAGGGAACTAGAACAGGAAAAACCTATGTGCTGGGACAATAATTGATAATATTTTATTTCTTGGGCTGAGTTGTAAGTTCATGAGTGTTAATATATTATATTCATATACTTAATGTACTACTATACTCATCTATCCCTATGAAATCAAATATAATTCATTAAATATATCACTGTCACTGCCATCCTGTTGTTCATCGATTTGTTCGAGTGGGCACCAGTATCATCTCTCATTGTGAGACTTGTTGTTACTGTTTTTGGCAAATCAAATATGCCACGGGTAGCTTGCCAGGCTTTGCCGTGCGGGCACAATACTCTAGGTAGCTTGCTGGCCTCTCCGAGAGGGGCGGAGGAATAGAACACGGGTAGGCTGTGTGAAAGGTGAACGCCCTACCCGCTGTGCTATCGTTCCAGCCACATTATATCACACACACACACACATATAAATGTATATATATATATATATATAGTACATACATACATCATACATACTTTAAACACTATATTAAATGATGAAGTCTTTAACATTTTGGGTAATCAAGGTGGACTTTTAATATTTTCACTCATATCTTTTTTCTTAAAATTTGCATATTCACAGTAATAATGATCATTTAAGAAATCATCACAAACTAAAATGCTTTATGTTTCACAGGATTCTAAAACTTACTTGTCGGGTGGGTGGAATGAAAAGAAAATGAATGTAGAAAGAAACAACAGTTTAGAGTTAGTACATGACTCATTTAAAGATAAATTACATTGAATTGACATATGGCAATAAAATCTGGTCCATTTTTTTGCTGTAAATGAAAAGAAACAATCTATTTAATTGATCAGTTTTAAAGTTAAAAATAATCTCAAAATCCATTCCACCATGCAATATGTGTGTGTGTAGAGTTCTAGGAACCATTCAAGAAAAATACAGGCACCAATTGACATGTAAAAAGCAACACTGCCAGCACAGTTAGGGCCCTGTAAGATTCTAGAATATATTGGGATCAAGTAGATCCCTCACAAAACAAGATACAAAGCAATGATAAGAAAACTCCCTAGTAACTGTACAGAAATGGCAAAATTAATTTAATATACCTTTTTAAAAATATTTTTATTAGAAATTCACTGTGATGTACAGTTACAAACTTATGAACTTTTGTGTTTGCATTTCACTCATACAGTGATCGTTTACCCATCCCTCCACCAGTGCCCATTCACCTCCACCAATGATCCCAGTATCCCTCTCACCACCCCCGCCCCATCCCCCACCCCCCACCCTGCCTCTGCAGCAGAGCATTCCCTTTTGTTTGATCTCCTTTTGGGTGTTGTAGTTTGCAATAGAGGTATTGAGTGGCCTTCATGTTCAGTCTATAGTCTGCTTTCAGTTTGCATCTTCCAACCCAAATGGGTCCTCCCAAAATCCTCTACTTGGTGTTCCCTACTCTAGCTCAGCTGCCTTTTCCCCCAGCATGTGAGGCCAATTTCCAAGCTGTAGGGCAGACCTCCTAGTCCTTATCACTACTACTCTTGGGTGTTAGTCTCCCACTCTGTTATTTTATATTACACAGATGAGTGCGATCTTCTTATGTCTGTCTCTCTCTTTCTGACTCATTTCACTTAACATGATATTTTCCATGTGAAAAGAATGGATATTTTCCACGTGACCCACTTATATGTAAATTTCATGACTTTACCTTTTCTAACAGCTGCATAGTTTTCCATTGTGTAGATGTATCAAAGTTTTTTTAACCAGTCATCTGTTTTTGGACACTCCGTTTTTTTCCAGATTTTGATTATAACAGTGTCACAATGAACATACAAATGCAGATGTCATTTCTACTATACCTTTTGGCCTCTCCGGGATATATTCCCAGGAGTGGTATTGCTGGTCAAATAGGAGCTCAATTTCTAATTTTTTGAGAATCGTCCATATTGTTTTCTAAAAGGGCTGAACCAGTCAGCATTCCCACCAGCAGTGAAGCAATCCCGTTCACAATCGTGCCTCAAAAAATCAGGTACCTTGTAATCAGCTTAACTAAGGAGGTAAAGGACTTGTACAAAGAAAACTGCAAAACGCTACCTCAAGAAATAATAGAAGACACGAGGAAATGGAAAGATATCCCCTGCTCATGGTTTGGAAAAATTAACATTCTCAAAATGGCAATACTCTCCAAAGCATTGTACACATTCAATGTGATCCCTATAAGGATACCCATGACATTCTTCAAAGAAATGGAGTGAACACTCCTGAAATTCATATGAAACAATAAGCCCCCATGAATAGCTAAAGCAACTCTTACGAAAAAGAATATGCTACATCACTTTCTCCTACCTCAATCTCTACTACAAAGTGGTAATAATATAATATACCTTTTAAAAGGAATCAAATTACTCTAAATCACAGGATACTTGTAAGACCATCACTGCTTCATGTAAGGGTTGACAATAGTAACTTCATTGGCTAAGAGAGACGCCAATAGTGGCAGAGACAAGAAAAGTTCAATAAAAATCTGCACAGATTAGTATTATTTACCTTTCTGTTGTGACAGTAGTTTAAGAAATGCAATAGCTTATCAACTGAGTACTAACATATGAGGCAGACATGGATTTTTGTTTGATTGGTTTGGGGGCCGTGGCAGCAGTGTTCAAGGATTAATTCAGGCTCTGCATTGAAGGATCCCTCCTGGTGGTGCTCTGGGAACCACATGTAGTGTGGATCAAACCCAGGTTGGCTGGATGCAAAGCAAGTATCTTACCCATTGCACTATCTCTCCTCTCCGGACATCATGTTTGTTTGGGGTCCACACCTGGCAATACTCAGGTGCTACTCCTGGCTGTGCACTCAGTAATCACTTCTGCTGGTGCTTAGGGGACCATATGGAATGCCAGTTATCAAACCAGTGTCAGTTGTATGCAAGTCAAGTACCCACTGTACTATCTCCCCAGCCTCAAACAGGGGCTTTGTTCATAACCAATTTCCTTCCTCCCACCACCCTTTTACAGATAACACTTTCTGCTTATGACTATTTTTCATCTATATAATGGCATGAATAAATGGGTTTCTGTAGACTGATCGAGTAACCAAAACTCCCTTGGAACATTTTCCAAGCAAAATTGCATATTGAATTCTAAACAACTGACTTACCAATGGATATTTATGACCCGAACTTGTACGGATGACAACTCACTCAGGACACCAGAGATCTGATGCACAAATACTGATGTCTCACAATTTATATTAGCTCCTCAGATTTGGAGGAAATGGTTGAGTGCATGCAATGATTTCACCAATACTAGATTCATAGGAAGATCATTCATTTAGGTTGGGGTAATTTAATAAAACCACTGATAGAACACAGGTGCTGAGCAACTGCAAACACCGATTTTAGAACCTACTCTGTTCTGAGGAGCTGGTGCCTTACTGGAATGAAGTGGATCTTACCCTCCAGCTGTCACACCCCTGGGCTTGCTCTTCAGAACTCTGCCAAACCAGAGGCTACAGACAGGAGAGGCATTCTAATTCTTCGAAAAATACACATCCTTCAGACAGCCCACACACCCTTTGGGGGATTTCTACTATAGTTGGGAGGTATTGTGGAATTCTTTGTGAAACTCTTTTCGAGCAATTCATTTTATGTGCCATTAAAAGAAAACAAACAATTTTCCCTAGCTAGTTAATGCAAACTTCTTAATGATGCATATATAAACACCACCAACTATGGTAAGTAGTAACAATTACAATGTTTAACGCCACTTAGATTCATCATAACTACAGAAACAGATTTGTGCAAAAACCCCAAACAAACCAAACCCTTGGTTTCATACTACTGGCCAAAATACTACCCCCTATATCAACAAGGAAATTTCATTGACCACAAATCCAAATAAAGGTGGTCTAACAAATTTAGAACTTAAGACTTGAAGGACCTTTATAGTTCATAGTTTAGTTCCTGCACTATCCTGAGCCAGGCTGTTTTATAAGTGAATCAATAATTTGATTTCAATTTTGGGAAATAATGAAATGTGAAGATTCAATCTGAAAAACCTCTGTATTCCTTCTGAGCTCAATCATGAATCCCTGAAGACCACCCGCCAGCTCTCTCTCTCTCTCTCCACACACACAAAACAAATAACATACAATCATTTGAGTCCTCAATTAGCTTTGATATTCATGGGTTTGCATTCCAGTGTTCCTGTGGGAGAGACCTTGGATAATGCCTTGGTTCCTTGATCAGGATGTGGAACACAACCCCAGAATCAGCTGCTTTAGATGGGGCGGTGGTTTTTGTTCTCAGATTAATTTCTTTTAGGCTAGTCTTCTTAATTTCCCATCTGGTCCTGATGACATGGAATGACTGTGTCTTTACCTCACCAACACACTCCTTGTGTGTTCAAAAAGTATGGGCATGAGCCATGTGTGTTCAGTGTCCATGAGTAGTCTCCCCATTCTGGGCTGAGGAGGCACGAAGGAGGGAACCAAGCTGGTTGGTGGAGTCGCCATTTATTCCAATCTCTGTTCTATTCTAGACTCACTGTCTTGCCTGTATTCCAGCCTCACCGTGCGTCCTATTCCAGTTTCCCCCAGCCCCTCATTCCCATCTCCTCCCACCTCCTCACAACCTTCTTCCAGAGACTATCCCCTGGAGTAGCAAATACAGAGTGTGGTTGCACAACCAACTTATGTAAAGCCCTTCCCTCAGGGGAAGTTTCTTCTAGGACAAATTCTCATTCTGCAAAGAGATTCGCCCAAAGGCAGAATTCCACATTAAGGGAGTATTTCTCCTTTCTTTAGTCCAAATCCAGTTAAAAAGTTATCTTAAATTTACTTCTTAATATTTCTAATCATTTGGTATGAACACAGTAAGAGATATATAAAGCTTAAATGGTGGCTCTCCAGGGGATATCTCACTATATATCCCAGACTACAGTCCTCAGGACAGATTTGTCCTTCCTAATCCCAGCAGTGTCCTTATCCAGTTACTACTTTTTGGGTCATGACAGTTTGTCTACGACCATGCTCTTAACTTATTATAAGCTTTATGGTTCTGGACCTGTTTATTTTTGATGCAAGAGTAACTCACAGCTTGCCTTGGGCCCATCCAATCCCTTCATCAGGACTGTACTTTTGGGGTGCTAGGAACTTGGGCAACTGAGGATTAAGTTGAGTAAATATGAAAGATATCCAGGAGTAAATATTATTTGGCATCAATTAACTCCCAACTTACAAAAGCATAGCATTAACTGTCTTCCTGTGTCTATGCAAAAAAGACATTGCTTTAAAGTAAGTATGCAAAGGACATAAAGGAAAAAGAAAAGCAATATTTCATTTCACTTGCATATACAAAGTCCTTAGAAGAATCTTACTTTATAAGTCATAGGGTCTAATTTGGGGAAATAACATATAAGGGAAGCAGAGCACAAGGGACAAATTAAAGATAAACACGGGGGAATAGGTGTGCCTTGGAAGCACTTTGATGGGTGTAAACTAATAAACCTAAACTCCTTGAGGTGGAAGAGAAAGGACAGAGGAGAAACGATGGAGTAGAAAGCATGAACCAATGTTAACCAACACTCCTATTACTCAAGTAGAATGTTCTATTTATAGATCTGTGCCCTCTCTTTAGAGAAGTGCTATGTTTTAGTCATCTATGAATAAAATATCTACAATCTGTTTGGGCTGATTTTGGTGCCTGCCACAAATTCAGTTTATATGGGGTGTTCTTTACCTTACTTAGAGACTCAGGCCAAAGCACTGGCCTATTCTATTAAGCCAGTGTTGTTTTATATAACAGTGCACACACTAGAAAAAACGTTATATAATTCATTAATAACCATGAAATAACCATAATTATTTGCAGCCAAGGTTTAATGTTTTAGTTTTATTTGGAGGTTTAATTATAAGGTTTAATTCCTTTATAAACACACACAAAAAATCCATAACCAAACCAACTACCCCTCCCCCACCAAAAAATAATAACTGTAATACTTCACATAATTTACCTTCAGAGGTAAAAATAAATTTTCAAGACATAAGAAAGTTTCTTACATATGGCAAAGAATCACACAAGGACCAAAATGGCTCTGGATGTCCTTAGTCAGCTTCACAGAAATGCTGTAGAGAACCTGGCTGTCAGGCTTCATCATCTTAGGAACTCCCCAAAGGCAGCCTCAGCAGCAACTGAGATGAAATTAAGTGGAGATCAAGGTGAAAGAAGAGACAGAAAAGTAGAGGACGTGGACACATCAACAGAGCCATGAATATGTATCAAGGAAGTTCTTACCTGTCCATGGTCCTTTCAGTGTGCTCTGGCCAAACTTCTGATGTTAATAGTGATTTCACGCCATTTGCCACCAAAAGCTTGTTTACCACTATCATTGGTTTTGGCAACTTCCACTGAGGACCCCTGAATGGAACAAACAAATGCACATGTGCATGCATGCATCAGAAATATATTTAAACACTCACACTCACACTTACATTTGATAGATTCAATAGGTTCCTTTATGCACACATTTCAGAGTGCTTCAACTTAAGAACTCTTTTTTAAATATAAATTTATTTATTGAATCACCATGAGAACAGTTACAAAGCTTTCTGATTTAAGTCTCAGTCATAAAATGATAAAACACCCATCCCTTCACCAGTGCACATTTTCCACCACCAAAAACCCCAGTATATGCCCCCATCCCACATCATCCCCCTACCTGTGTGGCAGATGATTTCCACATTATACTCTCTCTACTTTGATTACATTCAATATTTTGACACTAGACACACCATTATTATTTGGGATTTTCCTCCAACACTCACTCAACCTGCAGAAAAGGCAACATTAGACAATTTGTTTTCTATTGCTGATTGAATAGCATATCACAGCCACGTGATTTTGGAATTCTGAAATTTTGATAATTAAATCTGGAGGGAGTTCTGCCAAAAGCCACTGAGTTCTGAGTTTCGCTTGTGTTTCTCTGAGGGCCATTAAGCAGCTTGATCAGTAGCGTGAGAGACCATTCGTGGGTGGCAACTCAGGGTCTCATTGTGGGGCGAGGACAAGGGCCGGATCTGCCTCCATCCCATGAGGTCCCATGTGTCTCCTCACTGCTGGCCCATACCTGACTGTCCAATGGCCTCTGGAAGATGGTGGCCACCGAGCCACCAGGGGGAATAGGCAGAGAGATGGCATCTTTTCCCACCTGGGGTGGCCTGGCGCCCATAACCTAATGCAAAGTTCGGACGCATTTCTGCCCAAAGCCGCTGGGGTCTGAGTTTTGCTGTGTGTCTCTGGGATCATGGCCATTAAGCAGCTTGGTCAGTAGCCAGAGGGACCAAACTTGAGAACTCTGGTCCAGCAGCATGCTGGCCTCTGTTATCAGTTTCTGTAAACACCAGGGTGCTCAGATATGAAGAGAATTCCCCACTGGAGTCAGAACCTCTTACAGGGGTTACTTGCATTTTGAGAATCTGTATTCATTAGATAAGCAATGAGTTTTATGTACTTAGATGTTGGGCTTGGGGAAAGGAAGAAATATAAAAGAAAGAGAACTTTTTAATGCCATTGTTAGCCCTAAAAAACAGCACTATAACTTCTGGGAATATACCTGGGGGCCCAAAAACTTACACAGCAGAAATGCCATCTGCACTTCTCTGTTCATTGAAGCACTAGTCACAATTGCCAGAATCTGGAAACAACCCATATGTCTGAGAACAGAAAGTATGGTACAGCTATACAATGGAATACTATTCAGTCACCAGGAAAAATGAAGTCATGAAATTTGCTTATAAATGTATGGATATGGAGAGTAGCATGCCGAGTTGAATGAGTGAGAAGGAGAGGGACAGACATAAAATGATTGTGCTCATTTATAGGCTGCAAAAATATGGTAGGAGACTAATTAATACCCAAGGACAGTAGAATAAAGGGCCAGGACAACTGGTCCACTATTGGAAGCTTGCCCCAAGTTGAAGCTGGTGTATGGGTGCCCTGTGGTTTTGAATGCAGTTAGGAAAGAAAAGGGACCACTATGACAATGATAGTTGGAAATAATGGACAAAAACTATGGACGAAAGCCGAATGCTGAAAGTTGGTAAAGGGATATACATAATGACCTTTCAGAACCTGTACTGAAAACCACAATGCCCAGAAGGAAAGAGAGCAAGTAGGATGAGAGAGAGCAAGGGGGGGTAGAAAGAGAGATAGAAAGAGAGAGAGGGAGAGAGGAAGGGAGAGAGAGAGGGAGGGAGGAGGAGAGAGAGAAGGAGAGAGGGAGAAGGGGGAGAGAGAGCAAGAGAGAAAGAGAGAGAGGAAAAATGCATGCCACAGAGGCAGTCTGCAGAGGGAATTGGGGCAGCAGAAGGGAAAAATGGGGGCATTGGTGGTGGGCAATATACACTGGTGAAGCAACAGTTATTGGAACATTGCATGACTAAAACCGAGTCATAAACAAGTTAGTAACTGTGTATCTCACAGTGATTCGATAAAAATAAATAAATAATAGGAATAGGGAATTGACAGGAAAGTTACTTTCTCTTGCCTTCATATTCTAGTCATGGAGGAATAGAAGTCACATAGGAATGTGAGTTCACACACTGAACACAAAAGCTGTGGGTAAAATTAGACATGATGTTCTGTAGGCTAACATCTGGCATTCATAGATTGTAGAGGATAGTACAGGGGCTACATTTCTTGCCTTACACACAGCCAACCCAGTTTCAAGTCCCTGGCAGTGTAGTGCCCCAAGCCCTCCAGAAGTGATACCTGAGCACTGAGGCAAAAGTAAGCCCTGAACACAAATCAGGCAGATTTGAACCCACACTGAATTTTATTCTTAGTTCCTAAGTGGATTATACTAGGAAAGAACAGATTCCAAGGGAAAACAATGAACAAAAGAGAAGAAAACAGAAAAGGAAACAAGAGAAACCTTCTGCCCTCTTGACATTCAGTCAAAGCAATGCTAGGCTATTGTGGTGGAACTACAGTAGCTTCTCCATGTCAGAGGGCAAAGTTAAGAGATAGTCCAACCTGGGCACTGTCGTCTTGGCCATGACTGCTACCAAAGAATTAAACATTCTAAGCGAGAGTTTAATTCCTTCCTTCTCCCTTTCTCTCTTTCTCTCTTCCTCCCTTCCTTCCTTCTTTCCTTTCTCTCTTCTATCTTTCCTACCTTCCTTCTTTCTAAGACAGATTTTACTGACAACAATGAACTTCCTTCTAACTCAAAAATTAGAAAAACCAAATGGAAACTGGCAAAAATATTTACCATTTTGAATTTCAGAGACTATTTCTCCATTGTAATGATATTGTTATGCTATTTTTCTTAAAAGCCTGATAATTACTTGACATGATATGGCCAAATACACCTCGGAAAAGTACAATGTTAATTATAGCATCTTAAGTCAAACATTTACTTATATTTCTCCAAATAGCTTCAGCAATTTAATGTGTCTATTCCACACATTTAATTGGCTCCTGTCAGGTCTCATACAGAGCATGCCAACATGTATAACATACAGAATTCCATATTAAACATACAAAAAAAAACCAGCTTTTAATTTCCCACTAGTGTGAGTGGTTCCTCTGAGTGGACACCATTCCAACTTTTACAAGCAACTCAATCAGCTAGAAAGATGACCATTTGGTAATTTCGTTTTTCCAGTCCTTGAATATTGGTAGGCTGACTTTTCTCTATCTCTTTCCTTAACATACACTTTTATTTTCTTCAACCCTATTTCAACATTTTAATATTTTACAAACACACATTTCATTATCGTGGTTTAATAATTAAAACCAGAACTGGTGTCGTGCCCAATTAATGTGCCCTGCTAGCATGCCCATTAGTTTTTCCATTAGTGAATTCAACAATACTAATGGGATTACTAGCATGGGATGCTAATTGGGCGTGACATAAGAAACTGGCTTACTTCTTAGCATACCCTTGCTAATGATGAAATTAATGAGCATTTTATTAAATGCTGTCTCATCAAAGTGTACTTAGTTAGCGTTAAAATTGTTACAAACGATGCTGCATTCTAAAGATCAGGTGTCTGAGGTAGTGGTTCTTCATATTATGTTTGGCAACAATTTGAAGCATTAGTTGGTCTCTACATCAGGAATCACGTTTATTGGAAACAAATTCAAGTACAAAAACCTTGGTTCAGGATGTCCAACATTCCTTTCACTTTGAAATTACTAAGATACTATTTATGATAATTTTAAGATAATTTTACCTCACAGTATTAAAAGAATAATTCTAGATCAATTCTGGTTTCTTATCCTGGACTTTACATTTTCTATTTGTGAAGTATCAGGTACCTGAAATTGATGTTACTAAAGATGGTCTGATAGCTTTTCCTTTTTCAGTTTGTCCTGAATGAAATCAAATGTCACAAGAATTCCCAATGAATGTAAATGAAAATAAAATACTGACACTGACATAACAAAGAATTTCTTATTGGTTAATAAACTATCCTTTGATAAAGTAAATTAAAATTTAGATTAACCAAATAAATAAGTATAGGTAAGTGATGCCTAACTGCTAGGAGGTCAACCAAAAATCAAAGCAATTAAAAGTCAGCACTACTTTACCCTGTTTCCTAACAGACATTCCAATATACAATACCCAGTCCTAGTGTGCAGCTCCACTTCCAGTTTTATTTTATTTTATATTTTGTTTTTTTTGCCACACCCAGTGGTACTTGGGCTTACTCCTGGATCTGTGCTCAGGGATCACTCCTGGTTCTTCATTGAGGAATCACTTCTTTCTGTGCTTAGGGGACCATATGGGGTGCTTGAAGATCAAACCCTAGGCATTTTAATGAGCATTTTATTAAATGCTATACTATCACTCCAACCCCCAACATTTCTAATTTTAAATAAGGAAATGATATTTTCCTCCAATGTATGAGAGTTAGAAGGGAAACCCAATGAAATTTTTACCAACATAGCCTTGATGTATGACTCCACTACTGTGTGTTTGTTAAGGTATTTCAAAGATAGTTAAGTACACAGTGCCTGCGAGTCATTTTAAAACTGTATTCTAGTTGCCACTTGAAAGCTCTACATGCTCTTCTCACAATTCAAAGTGCAATTACTTTAAAAGGATTAAAACCACAAATTTAAAACAACTATGAACAGAATCTAAAGTACCCCCCCCCCAAGTTTAACTTGAACATAAAAACTGATCTTATTGATTGTTCTTGGATCCCAAACAGTTTGGCATTCAGAGCTCTATCAAAGTGGTGCCTGTGGACTTTCCGGTGCTGGTGGCCTCCTGCATAGCCTGATCTCTGGTCCCTTGAGGCATCTCATCTCAGTTCCAGGAACTAGCATTAAATAATCACTGAAGAGCTAACATTCTCATGCTAGATAATGGGAATTTTCTCTGCTCACAGTATAAGTCCACTTTGCCAACAGTCATTAACTATTAACAGTCAGCCTCTCTATCAACAGACATTGATTTACCGAGAATCCACTAGATTTAGAGGACTGGGCTAAGCCTCTGAGATGCTTCTGGGAACAAACAGCTGGGCAGACCTGGTACTCACCAAAAGAACCTACCAAGAATTCTTTGTTGAATGGGTACTTGTGTGGTGAACCCTACAGTCTCCACTAACCAATCCTATCTCATAAAGACAAAAATAAAGAACATCATGAAAAGTGGTACCTAGAATATTTAAAATATGACTAATTTTCACACCAGTAGGAGGCACATCAAAAGAAGCTCCAAACATTTAAGTCTGGGGCAACTCAAGTTGGACACAAGAAACTGCATTTATACTTATGCCTCCCCCCAACACCAGGAGAAGAAACAATGGAAGAATATTCCAAATCTCCTCTTTCCCTCAGTTTCACAAATTCCTTGTCTGAAAATATGTCCGGCGTTCATTTCATATCTGGAAAACACGTCCACTGAACCCACATTAAAGCCTCGATTCCGTGGTAGGAAAAAGGTAGCCAGCATCCCTACCAACCTGAACTCACCATTTCATAGAATATCATGACTCAGGAGCCCTCCACATAATACATATGATTATATTTCTCAACTATATCCTAAGGCAATCCTGCACAGTCAATGCCTTAGCCTTACTTTCATTTGAATAAACTCTTGCTTGCCTGAAAACGCAGGCAAGTTGCCTTCGAGAGAGATATTATTATTCCAGGGAAACTTCACTTGTCAAGCGTCATTACCCCTCTCACCCCCACCCCACCCCTGACAGGTTCCTGCAATGTCTGGCTATAACAATTATAACAATTTTATTTGTACTTAGTTGGCACCTACCACCTGTGCCTTCAGATTAGGGTTTTGGTGTCCAAAGGAGCCTCGAGCCTCGAGCAGAGTAATGGCAGTGACGAGGCCTCTAAGTAACTGTCTTCAGGAGCAGTATGGGGGGCAGACATGATTGGCAATGCCTTGAAAATGCCTCCCTGAACTCTGTTATCAGGGTTTTCACCAGCCTGTCTCCTGCAGATGAGGAAGATGGCACTGAGAGTTCACTGGCAGCCTTCTTCAGAATTATAATGACAACACAGTGGCCGAGCAGAGTTAAGCACCATTTAACCCTGTCCCTGACTGCCTGCAGAGGCTTGGGAAACATGTTCACTGGAAAAAGGAGAAACAACCCTGTCAAAAGAGATGGCATGTGAGGGGGCTGGGAGACAGGACAGGCAGGGGGCCATGACTGCAGCGGAGGTGAGATCAAACAGGAGAAGGAGGAGCTGGTGCTGAAAGGTAGTGAAGGGTTGTGCGTGAAATCCTATTGACAACAGTACAGTAAACCACAATGCAAACATTTATATATTTTTATGAAGTGCCTCTCATAGAGGCAGACTGGTGGTGTGAGGTGAAGTACGGAGAGGGGAAAATTGGTAGAGAAAAGTGGGCAAGGGTGAAGAGATTGTGTTGGAACAATGTATACACAGTCATGTATACACAGTCATGAATAACTTTGTAGTTATTTCATGATGACTAATAAGAAAATAATAAAATAAACAAAAAAGTAAAAAACAAACCCCTCAAAAGATGGTAGTTGGGTTTCAGATACAGCAGAGCTGGATTCATTCTGCAAAGATGTGGGTGCCTATATGACAGTGTGTGTGTATGTGTGTGTGTGTGTGTGTGTGTGTGTGTGTGTGAATCCAAGTGAACACCTAAGACCACCGTTCTACCCCAGGGTTGTGTCATGAACAGTCACCTGGTTTGCACTGTGATAGCAGGGTGATATTCAGGATGCTCCGAGTTAAGTGGGGACAATGTGCAGTGGCCCGGACAGCCACACTGCTTATCTAGTCTCTGCCTTCTTTGATGGCAGCAGAGCTTCTTTACTCCCACTGGGGCGCTGGGGAGGTGTGTGTGTGAGAGGTTGCCTAGAGGAGCTGATATGGTGCCAGAGGTTTCAATTCATTTCTCTTTTGGGAGTTTGTGCTGGGAGAAAAGTTTTGGGACACAGATAGTGGTGCTCAGGAATCAACCCTGGTGGTGCTTAGCAAACCAGGTGTAGTGCAAGAGAATAAACCAGGGTCTGGCCCAAGTTGCCACATGCAAGTGTCTTACCTGCTGTATGCCTTCTGATTCCCACTTCTCATTTTGTATCCCTACTGCATTCCTGCACAGCCTGATGACTGGGCTCTCAAAAACTCCAAGCAAAGCAGCACTGAATGAAGTCAGCTAATTCCCATGCCTGGGCTATCTCTATCTCCTGTACCCTGAGTTAAGTCACTTCATTACCCCTATCCATGGCTGCTTCCAGAACGAAATCAGGTAATTCAGAGGAGCCCACTTTGTAGACTTGAAAACTTGGTGAATCAATGGCTATAAAATCAAGGCTTTTCTCTATGTAGCTTGTTCTCAAATATCAGATACCAGTTTCAGTGGAAGGAAGGCACCCTGCCAGTTCTTCTCATGGAACTTCTTCCATTTTAATGTGCTACGCCTTTTCTTCCATAAAAAAATAATTTGAGCTAAATTTTACCACTTAGTGCTTAGGTCTTATTTTGTCCACCTAGCAAAATTGGATGATATGTGAAATGTTTTGAGTCTATTGTCAATCGGCCCCTTTCCACAATATTTAAAAGCAAGTCCCTGCGTTCTGGCCTGTTCCCCTGCTTCTACTGTTGATATGTTTTTGTTGTTGATTTTTATTTGTTTGTGTTTGGGTCATACTCAGCATTGTGCAGAACTTACCCCTAGCTCTGTAGTAAGGGATCACTCCTGGAAGGCTCAGGGGGCCATATGGGATTCTGGGATTGAACCTAGTCAGCCCTGTGCAAACAAACACCGTTTCCATTTACAATCGTTCCAGCCTCCTTTGGTTGTGCGTTTAGGAAACCCTACTTCCTTCCTCTAACTCTTAAGCTATTTTATTGATGGTGGTAAGAGGGAGAGACTTCATACCCAGGTGTGCTTAGCAGCTACTTCAAGATCTGTGCTTAGGGGTCATTCCAGTGGTACTCAGGAGGTCAGGAAGGGATTATACCATGGCGTCCACAAGGAAGACAAGCACCTTAGAGTTTACTAGCTCTCCAGCCGACATTTAGCAATTTTAGTTCCAATCATTACCAGTTTTTCTTCTCTATTATATGTCCCTTGAATCATAACATTCTTCTTTGGCACTGTAAAAACTCATTTTTTGAATAGAGGGATAAACATAGAAAGATTGCATGCATTTATGGAATATAAAGTAACAGAATGGGAGACTAACACCCAAGAATAGTAGAGATAAGTACCAGGAAGAGTCCTTCACAGTTTAGAAGCCTGTCTCGCATGCTGGGGGAAAAGACAGCTCAGATAGAGAAAGGACCACCAAGTAAAGGGTGCTAGGAGGGCTGGGAGAAGCAGGTTGAAAGTAGACTATAGACCGAACATGATGGCCACTTAGTGTCTCTATTGCAAACCACAACACCCAAAAGGAGAGAGAGAGCAAAAGGGAATGCCCTGCCACAGAGGCGGGGTGGGATGGAGGGAATGGGGTGAGGGTGGTTGGAGGGATGCTGGGACCATTGTTGGTGGGAAATGGGCACTGTGGTGGAGGGATGGGTACTCGGTAATTGTATGACTGAAACGCAAGTACAAAAGTTTGTAAGTCTGCAACTGTACCTCACAGTGATTAACTAATAAAAAATTTAAAAAAACTCATTTATTGTTGCTCTAAAGTGAAATAGGTTGAATTCAATATAGTTAGGCTTACTGTCTGCTACTGCTGTTTATCTTTAAACCTCAGACCCTGCATTCTTTACAGCTAGCAGTCTCACTGGAGTATTTCTTCCCAACATGGTGGGTGGATGCACTTCATCTGAGACTAGATTTTGGCAGCATCTGTCATGGCAGAAAAGCAGCACAATGTCCTGGATAAAACGAGCGCTACGGAGCTTGACTGTGTGTTCTCATTAGCCAAGACTCTGGGAATGTCTATTGTGTCTCAAGAATTTCAACCTGAAACATGGGAAAAATGAGAGTGCTTTATACCTAGAATTTCTGTGATCATGGCATGTACATTTGAGTGTCATGTCTGCATGTCTACATCATGTGCAGAGACAAAGAGCATCAAAAGTAATACCTGGCATGTATAGGGTCTGTACAATTGTTATATTTGCTTATCTTATCAAATCCTGTTATCCTCTCAATCTAAAATCAGATAACCATGCCAGTGTCCTACTTCATTTTATCTCCTTTTGTTTGTGTATTGTTTTGTTCTTCTAAGTTTCTTAATAATGTTAGAAATACCATTATCCATTGTATTTATATTTTTTTGAGTTTTTTTGCCATACTCAATGGTGCTCAGGGCCGACCCAAGGCTCTGCGCCCTGGGATTACTCCTGGAGGGCTTGAGGGACCATATGTGGTGTCCAAGATCGAGCCCAGGTCAGCTTTGCAATGTAAGAACCCTCCACTGTACTGTGACATGACTCTAGCACCCTTCTCTCTTTTAAACCTCTTGCTTGCATATTCTATTTTGAGTAATTTCTTTGACTAAAACTTCTGACTCAATGGAAGCTCAATGGTATGTCTCTTTTAACGTTTTTACATAAAATATTATTATCAGTGTTTGAGAGATAGTACAGAGGAAATGTATGCCGCCATGCATGCAGCCAAACCCAGTTCTACACCCAGCAATGTATATGGCCCCCTGTGGACCACCAAGAGTCATTTCTAAATGTCAGGAATAGCCACTGAACTCTACTCAGGCATGTGGCTCGAGCCCCAAACATTAGTAATAAGTATTATTAGTATTTCACTTTGGTAAGAGAATTAACCTTACAGTGCTACTGCTTTGTTTTTCCACTTGCCCTTGGCCTTGCTCTGCAGACAGCTGCCCTTTCTCTCCCTTTTGGTTGCTAGACCTGCTCTGTGTGACAAAATCACTTTATTGTTTACTCATGGATTTCCCTCAAACATCTGCAAGGAACCACAAAGTCCTTGTGTCTGAGACCTACAGTGACCCAGGGGTGGTTTTCCAGCCCTGTGAGAAGCCCAAGAGTAAAAGTTTCCTCTTCCATCCTAAAGCTTGCCAGCTCTTGCTCCCTCCCCTTCCTGCGTCCGAGTCCTCAAAGGCCTAGTCAGATGCAAGAGACACTGGGTCTTGGAATGGTTTTTGGTTGTTGTTGAAGGGTGGGGGATAGTGGTGGCAGATCTTTGGGGATTATTTTTGTTTGACTTTGTTTCTTCTTTGGTAAGGCAGGGATAATAAAAGGCTTCCAATAAACATGTTTTGCGGATGAAGACTACTGTGAAAGCAGAAGCATTAACTTTAGTAACCAGCACCTAGAAATTTCTCAAAATGAACAAGTCCCATGACTACTCATTTATTTACCTGAGGATCAATGAGAAAATAAAGGCATCCCGCTGTCAGCTGAAGTACAGAGCTATCTCCTGGGGCAGGGCCTGCCACAGAGACACACACACCTTCAGGCACCCTTGTTCGAACGCCGGCCCCAGGGCCTGAGGAGACCAGTGCAGTCAGCAAAGCAGGGCTGGCTATGTTGATTTTGATCAACGCACATTTACTTTCATTATTATTTATGATAAAGTAAGTACAACCAAGGAATTTTATGCAGCGATGCACTCAGGATGGTTGCACTTATTTGGCTTTAAATAATTTCTGTTATGAACACCACCTGTATTTTCATTCAAGCCTACCCTCCCACTCATCAATATACAATGCAGTTTAAATCTCTGCAAATGTCATCAATCCATTGTCCAAAACTGGATACTCAGAGTATCAGTGTGAGAATATTATAAGAACTACAAAAATAAATGAGCTTTTACACACAAGAGAAAAACATTAGGGCTTTGCTTAAAAACACACATAGCTCAAGTAATAAACAAAATAAGATACACATGAAGTTTAAAGAAACAGTCCAGTAGCTGAAGCTCAAAGGAGAAGACACCTTCTCTGGAGAAGCCCAGAGAATGGCTGCAGCCTCACTGCTACCCTACCTCGCGTCTGACATACTCAGTGCCAGTGCAGAGTCCTCTCAGTGTGGAGGGCATCGCGATATATATTAATGTCAATCAATATGGATAGCACAGTGGGCAAGGCACTTGAATTTCTTGCATGTGGCCAGCCCTGGTTCAAATCAACCCTTGAGCACATCTCTTCTTTGGGTTCAGAGTAGCTCCCAGACAGAGTCATTTGTGGTATACCATGTGATCATTAAAGTGACTGCTTCCCAATTAAACAACAAAGGGCTGCTCCATGAAAACGGCTACAACTCAGCACAGGAGGAGAACTCCAGTGTGCTAAGGAGATCTGCTGGGCAGAAGACAGCAGAGGGGAAGTGAGAATTTGACTGAAAGAAGAAATTTAAAACTGCTCAGCCTGAGAACACAATGACTTATCCCAATCTGAAAGAAAATTTGGTGAATAAGATTGAACTTACATTAGGAATTGCAGAAATATTTAGCCAAGTTATGCTTGGGGATGAATTGACTAATATTATACGTGCTATTTAAGGAATATGAAATGAATGTTTTACAGGCACAACATTTAATTTCCATGTTTGAGACTTACATAATCCAGAAATGCATTTTCCAATAATTCAAATGGAATACTTAAGAAGTGATGAAAAATTTCTTACAAGAAGGAAGTTTTCATAAAGGATAATTTGATTTGATATTGTCTGACCAAATTCCCTCTGGCTTTTTCAAATACTCTGTATTATTTCTCTCATTTAAAAGATAAATAACAAATAGTTTCATTTTTTCATTTACTATATGGAAAAATTTAAAATATAGTTATTGAGACATCACATTCTTGACAATTAATTATTCCTATAGCCATCAATAAATCCAATTTTTTGGCTAAGTGCCTTGAGTCATGTAATTATTTAAATGAACAAACTTCACAAATAAATGTATTTGCATACAAATGCAGAAATCTTTTGATGGATGTGTAAAATATATTAGATGAATGTCATTGGATTTACCGTGAGGCAGGGAGGTAGATTAGCTAATTCTTCATTATTACTCAGCAGCTCTTATCCTATGAGAGACAATGTACTTATGGAGCACCGCATGCTTTTGGAGTGACCTGAGACTTGTGTTGGGTAAAGGGGAGGGCAGACACGTTAGGCAGCTCTGTGTGTGAAGCCTGGCCTGGGGCTGCCCTGGCCCTCCTGAGCGTGCTTTCATCTTGGGCCCAGATACAACACAAGCCCCAGAGTCTGGCTGGATCGAAATGCCTGACTTCCAAGACTGCAGTGGTGACACACTGACCAACAAGGACAGAAATGGAGAAAATGTACATTTCTCACCTACTAAATTTTGATTTAGATTTTTTTTAAAGTGAGAGAAATGTATCCTAAAGGTTAGTGTTAAGTCCCTATTTTTAAAGAGAGACATGATAGTATTTCTTCTATTTCTTTGAAAGTATTTCTTTCTTTCAAACAATAGTTAGGAGAAATATACTCTGCACCGTCACTCTTTGGAGGTACTGGAATATATTAGTGTTAAAACTCATGTATAAAAACATTTCTTTTAAATCTGAAAATACAGTATCTGGATGAAAATATTGAACTTTCAAGTATTTAATGCTTTTGTAACTTAAAAATAGTTAATGATTGGGGATGGAATGACAGTTAAGGGGGTGGGGTGCTCTCTGAGCATGTGGCAGATGTTGGTTACATCCTACACACCACCTGGAGTGATTCCTGAGCACAGAGCCAGAAGTCAGCCCTGAGCACTGTCAGATGTGGCTCAAAACAAAACAATAATTTGATCATAAGAATACTATAGTAACATGAAATACGAATAAAATTATTTAGTAATGCAGGCAAACATAAAATAAAGAGAAACTATGATTAACTACATAAATCTTACATTTGTCTAACAAAAGGTAGACATGAGAATGAAAATGATCTAATCTCACACACTGGTACTTGCAACACTTATTTTGGTAACAGGTACAACATCCAGGGTGCAAATTTACCTACATATTTGTCTTTAAGCATTTATACTCCAAACGTGAATAAGAGAAAGTGATCAAGAACTATATGAAAACATGCCTGGCATCGGTAGTCAACAGAAGGCAAAATAAATGCAATAGCACTGAACACCCATCAGAATGTCTAAAACAAGATGGATACAAAGTGTAGTCAAAGACACAGGATCCTTAGGAGCCCTGGACCCCTCTGGTGATGCAGACCCAGCACTGTGAGACTGGCCCTGCAATGCTCCTGCTGGCCAAGGCAATACTTCCCCACACAATCTTTCTCATGCCAACTGGGCAGAGAGGAAAGAAGCCACTGTCTTTCATTTATGTGGAAAAGATTTCTGCGCATTCCCAGTACCCTCAAATCAACCACAAAATCCATGAACCCTAAAGTCACATTAACATAAAACACAGGGAGCTGGCAGAAAGAAGTGCCCCCCACATCTTTTGCTACTTTCTTACTGACCTTTTGTCCTTTTCTATCTTGACTTGTATCTGCTGGGTTATTGGTAGTCCAATATAGTAGCTTCTTTTATTCTTCCACAATTAATACTCTGTCACTTCATAGACAAGATCCCACAGAAGCTCACTTCCATCTGTTACCCTTCCAATTATTTGTGCTATGCTATAAATTTTATTTTTTATTTGTTGTAAACTGCTGAATATATTTTTGCTTATTTTAGTCAAATGACTTAATAAAATCAATAAAAATATTATCTATTGATTTACATAATTTTTAAAAAATTTTCCTTTATTCTTTCTGCAGGTTTGAGTTTGGAACTGATCTTATTTTCCTTGGACCTGAAAAAGATTCTCTAGCATTTGCCAAAGCTCAGGGCTATTTAAAATATATCGATACAATATTTGCTTATTTCAAAATATCTTTTGGTATAAGGTTTTTCTTGATTCACAATTCAACTGAAAATTTTCTCAAGTTTTTAAAGAGATTGTATTATTTTCTGGGTTCCATTATTTCTGCCAGAATATCAATAATCATTTCATTGTTCCCCTATGTGGAATAACGTTTTTCTAGATACTCTTAAGGTATTTTCTTTTAATTTTTTTCTTTAGCAATTTGATTACACCTAAGTGTGATCTTCATTGCATTTATTATGTTTGGAATGCACTGGGTTCCTTTGATCTATAGCTTGCTTCATCATAAAATCTGAAGATTTATTAAGTTATTTTTCTGCCTATTTCCTTTTTCTTTTCTTCCTGAAACCGCTATGTCCATGAAAATTAGACCTCCTGGTATTATCTAACAGGTAACTTACATCCTTCTCATTTCTAATTTTCATTCTCTCTGCTATTATTTACTGCAAAATTACCTTTGCTCAAATTGATTGATGTTTTGTTCTGCATTGTTCAGTCTGCTTTCAAGCCCATAAGATTATAATTTTATCATATATTTATACTTATGATTTAAATCTCTCATTTTAATCCCATTTAGAGCTATTATTGCCTCATAAAGTTATCTTTAAGTTATCTTTAAGTTCCTTGAATGTTTTTAACATTTCCTATAAAGTCTTTGCATTCTAATTTCAATCACTTGGTCACTGCGGATTGCCTCTATTGACAGCATCAAACTGTGACTGGGCTTCAGTGAGACTGCACTTACCTTTGTTTAGCTCAGTCTCCAAGATTTTCCAATGTCAGTATTTTAAGTCTTTTTTATTATTTAGGTAAGGGAGGAGATGGGGCTGAATTAAGAGATATTTTTGGTTCACCTCTGAAATAATTCTTCTGGAACTGAATCACTATAAGAATTTATTTCTCATCCATTTTTTTCAGTGTCAGGGATTGAACAAAGGTTTCGTGCATGTCCTATGTCCCTTTCAAAACTTTCTTGACAAAACATGAATGTAGGAATGGGGCTGGAGTGATAGCACAGCGGGTAGAACATTTGCCTCGGGTGTGACCCAAAAAGCAAAAAAAAAAAAAAAAAAACATGAATGTAGGAAGTAGTAGAATTTGTGAGCTAAGCTATTTGTTCAGGCCTCTGGGCCCCTAGTAGGTCTCATTTTATCTCAGTGGGGAACACAGTTGTCTAAGTCCCAGGAGATTTCTCTATGAATCTAAACACTCTCCATATTCAGATCACATAAACTTCTGCTATGAAGCCCTCCCATAGAAACTCCCTGACCAGAAGCTTCCAAGGTTTCCAAGCTTCCATCCCATCAACCAACAAGCAGTCATTTCTATCTAAGGTTCAGTACCTACTCTTCATCAAATATTTACTTTAGGCTTTTCTTATGGGAGTGAAGGTATTCCTCACTCTCCTACAATCAAGTTAGAAGTTCTTATTTGTAGCACTGTAGCACTGTCATCCCATTGCTTATCGATTTGCTCAAATGGGCACCAGTAATGTCTCCATTGTGAGACTTCTTACTGTTTTTGGCATATCAAATATACCATGGGGAGCTTGCCAGGCTCTGCCGTGCAGGCAGGATACTCTGGGTAGCTTGCTGGGCTCTCTGAGAGGAGCAGAAAAATCAAACCCGGGTTATCCGCGTGCAAGGCAAATGCCTAACCCACTGTGCTATCATTCCAGTCCAGAAGTTCTTGTTATTTATATGAGTTTGTGGGACTAGTACATCTAGTCCTTTATATCTTTTCTATTACAATTATGTAGACTTGTAGATTGTTCTATTTAGTTACACATTTTAACCAATCATCTTGGATTTCATGAGACAATGCGATTAAAACACAATTATGTTTTATCAATTTAAACCCACACTTTATAATTTCTGTTTCTCCTTTGGGATTGGGGGAAGCACTTGGATGTGCTCAAGGCTTACTCCTGGCTTTATGCTCAAGGATCACCCTTTGAGTGGTAGTGTTGGGGTCAAAGCCACGTTGGCCTGGTGCAAGGAAAATACTTTACCCCTAAACTCTCTCACCGGCCCCAATATAATTCCTACTTCTTTTTGAAATTTTTTAAGATTGAATGAATCACAGTGAGATAGAAAGTTATTCATGATTGGGTTTTGGACATACAATGTCTCAAAATCCTTTTCTCCACCAGTGTAATTTCCCAGCACTGGTATCCCCAGTTCCCTTCCTGCCCCTCTAACTTCCGCCCCCCACATAGTGGCAGACACCTCTCTTCTCTCTCTCATTCTCTTTATCTCATTTTAGACACTATGGTTTGCAATGTAGATGCTGAAAAGTTATCATGCATATCTCTTTACCTATTTTCAAAGCTCAGTTTTTCTCCAGAGTTATCATTTTCAACTGTTATTGTCATAGTAGACCCTCCTCTAACTCCTACTTCTGACTGCATTGGTAAGACTTCTAGCACAATGACAACAGTCAGAGATCCTTAGATTGCAAAAATTTAGTCAGAAATTTATTCTTTTAACTTTGAACAAACTTATTAAAATATTTTATAGAAATGGAGGTTAAACAGACTTGGTTCTATCATCATTAAAACTTGGCTCTATTAATTTACCTTTTTTCAACAAAATAGAGTTTTTCTAAGAAATAGAATTAAGTAAAGCTTAATATTCATTTCTTATGGGGCCTTTATATAGCAAGTAGGCCAAATGAATGCCGGAAAATTTAAATTATATATTTCAAGAAGGATATGTAACTTGTAGATGCTACAGAGAAAAAGTAACAAAGTCAATGAAATTGGGGGTTGAGTCATGTAAAGGACATTTCACAGATACTGTTAATAACCAAGCTGTATTGTGAATAATGCATTATAATTTTTCAGGTTAACAATAACTTGAAGAGTATATGGTAGTAACAAAAGTCAACTGATACAGCAAGAAGATATTCAGAGGAAAGAAGAATTTATTGTAGAAGGGGTTTTTTTGCATTTCCCAAAAGTTTCACCTAACATTACTACCATGAGCAACTCTTTTTCCTGTTGACTTTAAAAATCACCTGGTATTATTCTCTCCTATGTGAAAGATTTAAAAAGTCAAAGAATAAACAAAAAAACAAAAACAAACTTTTAGATTCTGGTAATTACTGTTTTATACAGGAGTGAAAAAGAGAGAGAATAGAACGAGAAGAAGGGAGTCAGCTGGTGGAAGTAGATGAAAACTAATGCCCTGGTTGTGACTAAGATGTGTCTTATACAGATATTAACTTTATTATTTTGAAACAATAAAGTTTTATTTTCAGTTTTTATGCAAGTTTAATTATTGATTTTCACAGACTATTTTGAAGAGCATACTTTACCTATAAGACAAAGACACAAAATTTCCTCAAAAAGTTCAAAGACAAACTTCCTTAGACTCTCTATATAGTTCAGTGTCAAGATAATTTTAAATAGATGATGTTACTTTTTAAATAATCCTGATCAAAATTTAGTGTGCCAAATCCTTTTCTCAAGCCACATATTTAATTGAATTAGGAAAGATTAGTTAGATATTATACTTTCTGCATAATAACTGCAATAATTTTTTTGAATCAGCACTAGTTTTGTTTTTGTTTTATTTAGTTATTTATTTATTTTTATTAGTGAATCACCATGAGGTACAGTTGCAAACTTATGAATTTTTTTGTTTGCATTTCAATCATACAATGATCATTTACCCATCTCTCCACCAGGGCCCATTCTCCTCCACCAATGTTCCCAATATTCCCCCCACCCTCCCCACTCCAACCCCCATCACCCCACTCCACCTCTGTGACAGGGCATTCCCTTTTGTTCTCTCTCCTTTTGGTTGTTGTGGTTTGCAATAGAGGTATTGAGTGGCCATCATGTGTGGTCTATAGTCTACTTTCAGCACTCATATTTCAACCCGAATGGGTCCTCCCAACATCCTTTGCTTGGTGTCCCCTTCTGTATTTCAGCTGCCTTTACCCCAGCATGTGAGGCAGGTTTCTGAGATGTGGATCAGACCTGGTCCTTATCTCTACTACTTTTGGGTGTTAGTCTCCTATTCTGTTACTTTATATTCCACAGATGAGTGCAATCTTTCTATGTCTGTCCCTCTCTTTCTGACTCATTTCACTTAACATACTTTCCACGTTGATCCACATATCCAAATTTCATGACTTCATCTTTTCTGACAGCTGCATAGTATTCCACTGTGTAGATGTATCAAAGTTTCTTTAACCAGTCATCTGTTTGGGGGCACTGTGGTTTTTTTTTTCCCAGAGTTTGGCTATTGTGAACAGTGCTGCAATTAACATACAAGTGCAGATGTCATTTCTACTATACCTTTGTGCCTCTCCAGGATATATTCCCAGGAGTGGTATTACTGGGTCAAACAGAAGCTGTATTCCTGATATTTTGAGAATTGTACATACTTTTTTCCAAAAGGGCCGAATTAGTTGGCATTCCCACTCACCAGCAGTGAAGGGAATTCCTTTCTCTCCACATCCACGCCACCACCGGTTGCTTTTGTTCTTTTGGATGTGGGCCAGTCTCTGTGGTGTAAGATGATATCTCTTTGTTGTTTTGATCTGCATTTCCCTGATGATTAGTGATGAAGAGCATTTTCTCATGTGCCTTTTAGACATTCGAATTTCTTCTTTGAGAAAATTTATGTTCATTTCCACTCCCCATTTTCTGATAGGGCTGCATGTTTTCTTCTTGTAGTGTTCAACAAGTGCCCTGTATATCCTTGATATCAACCCCTCATCTGATGGATATTGGGTAAATAACCCATTCTGTAGACTTTGCATCCCTTTCTATCTTTTCATTCTGGTCACTGTTTCTTTTGAGTTGCAGAAGCTTCCTATTTTAAGATAGTCCTATTTGTTTATCTCTGTTTCCACTTGCTTGGTCAGTGGCGTGTCATCTTTGAAGATACCATTAGCTTAAATGTCATGGAGAGTTTTGCCAACCTTATCTTTAATGTACCTTACGGATTTTAGTCTGATGTTGAGGTCTTTAATCCATTTTCATCTGACTTTTGTACATGATGTTAGGTAGAGATCTAAGCCCATTTTTTTTGCATTTAGCTGTCCAGTTTTGCCAGCACCATTTGTTGAAGAGGCTTTCCTTGCTCCACTTTACATTTCTTGCTCCCTTATCAAAGATTAGATGATCATATAATTGAGAGTGTGTGTCAGGATTTTCAACCCTGTTCCATTGGTCTGCAGCTGTCTGTTCCAGTAACAGGCTGTTATAATTATTACCACGTTGTAGTAGAGTTAGAGGTTGGGGAGGGTGATGTCTCCCATCTTCTTTTTCTCAATAATTGCTTTAGCAATACATGGGGGCTCATTGTTTCATGTGAAATTGAGGAGCGTTTGCTCAATTTCTTTAAAGAATGTCATAGGTATTCATGACATTCTTTATTGGGTATAGGATACCAAATAATGTTTATTAAACTTATTTAGAGAGATGTGAGGGGAGAGAAAGGGAAAGGTACATGATCAAGAGAAAACACAGGTTTCTCCAGAGTAGAAATAAGCAAGCAAAGTAGCATCAAGACAAGCAAGTGAGATACTTGTTTAAGGGAGAAAATAGGCTTGAAGAGCAAGCCTACAAATAGCAAGTTTCAATGAAACATTGCAAAGCAAATATTATTTTAAAATAATTATTAAAATGAAATCTACTGGATAAAATTTTGCTTCTTTAGTCCACTTGTCTCTTTTTTTAAGTGTAGAAGGAATGAAGAAGGCCAAATGATGAGATGAAGAAGAAATATATTAGAATCTGGTGCTACTACTGAACTCCTTGAGACAAAGAACCAAATCTATTGTTCCTAGTGCTAAGAACATGTCTGGCAGTCATTGGTGTTCAAATCCTGTCTGGAACCACATAGTATAAATAAATATAGACTAAGTAAAGGATTACTTCTCTCCACTAAAAACCACATCGCTCGATTCATATTCAACAAAAAGTTCCATCAGGATAAAAGCAAACAATTATTTCAAAACGATCTGTCATAGGTAAAAGATGCTTAATGAAACTAGTATACTCAATTGGCGAAAGATATACAAACAACTTCTGGAAACACATATAAAATATGTTAATGCAATGACCAAAGTTATTTTGTCAGGAAAGTATCTAGGATTTGAAGTTTCAATGCATGAGTCCCTAAAGTTAAAATTAGAATCTTCACATAAAATTAATGTATCCTATTCCATAGATAATTTTCATCTTTGCTTTCATAAAGCAAGCAGAAACCACTTGGCTTTATTATCTTATTTCCCTTCTGCTCCTTTTCCCTAAATCTTGGAGATGGATTTCTAGCTGCTTGTTTGGTGCATCAGAGAATTTAAAAATTTAGTTACATAAAGAAGCAACTCTGGCATTGTAGATTAATTTGAATTATGTACATAAATTCTAAATTGGAAAATGTTTTTCTTTTTACTTGACTACCATTAGGTGGTGCTAAAAATGTCTTCATTCATAAAATATTTATTGCTAACCAGCCCCAAGATATGTAAATAATAAGGCCCTCACTGATTATTACTTGATAGAATAACAATTGAACACTTAGTTGGAAATATTAAAAATTATCTGGTATTAATTCCCAAATGACTTACTCTTATTAAAGCAGCAAACTTTTACTATCTTATTTAAACATACATCATTATTTAATTTAAAATTTAAATTGTTTTTCCAACTCCTTACCACTACCTTGGAAACTGTTAGGCTAATATTCTAAAAATACCACAGATTAGTATAAATAGTAATGGATTTCGAAAGCGAAAACAAGAATAAAAGCTTTAAAGTGGAGAAGTTTTGATAGTTATTTTAAAAACATTCTCCATATCCTCCTAGGAACAACTGGAACAAAGTGACTATGTCACTAAGAATTGATCAATTTTAAAATCTCCAACCATTGAAGATAAGCAATATCGCTCCCCCTGCCCCCTGAGAAAGCTCTTACACTAGAGCTCTTGTTTCTTGTACAAAGTTGGCTTCAGATTCCTCTTTTGTAAATGAAGTATTGGATTAGATGTCTCTGAAATTTTATGGTAATAGGTGAATCTATACATCTCTCTCTCTCTCTCTCTCTCTCTGTTTCTCTCTCCCAACTCTCTTCCCCTCCACACCTTCAAAAACATCCAAATAAAATCTGTTTTACTTAAAAAAAAAAGAATTTATACATTTCTAAACTGGAATAACCAACTGCCTTTTATTTCTTCATTAAGAGACTTCTCAGGCTCCTTATTTCCTCTCCATAGCATACAAATAGTCAAATATTTATATTTATAAATATTTTTTAATAAATAGCCAAATGTTTCTAGAGGAGGTGAGACACCACTACACTCTGGGTTTAATATGCATTTCTATATTGGCTACCAAAGTTGACCCTTTTTGTCATAGCCTTTCATTAGAGTCTTTGCCAGTTTTTGAAATTTGGTCATTTGTTTTTACTATTGCTTTGTTATGTAGTCTTTTCATATTAAAGATATAATATCATCGGGTATAGTACAGCCATTCCCTTTTATTTTACAGATTATTTTATAAATGTTACATTCAATATAAAATGGTATTAAATTTTGAGGCTTATTCTGTCCAATGATAGCTTTTGCCCTTCATTTTTGCAATTAGATTTGCCAATTTATAAAGTGTTGCTTATATTTTCTACTTTGTTCATTATCATATTGTATTTTACCACTATAATCCATTTAGTAATATTCTTTTGAATTATTAATTTTTTGCTAAAAGAATTTAATGGAGTGTTTATCTTTTAGGGATATATAATTTCACCTCACCACTTCCACACTGGGAGTGCCCAAAACCCTCAATCCAAGTTTGATATGGTCTTATCGTGACAGAGGTATATTTTCTAGTTTTATTTCTAGACATTGAAAAAATTAATAAATAATGCATTCTACAAGGCAGGAACTTTGTTATTTACTTCTGCATTTCCAGCACCTTTAACAATGACTGGCACATAATAGATGCTCAAAAATATTTGCAGAATGAATATTTAATGATTGCAATCACACCTAGCATATAAAGTCGATTCCCTTGAGTCACTGTCTACTTTCTATTGTGTTCCACCATCTTATGTTTGAAGCAGCAGAATGCCTTGTTAGTTCATAATATTTCTAATATCTGACAATTCATCTTTTCAATATTTTCTCAACTACCCATAAATTCACACACTTTTTAGGTTAACATTAAAACAATTATTAAAAGTTTTTCTTTTTAATAAATTGATCCTGACAATTTGTTTTACAATATAAATTTTTTGCTTTATAAATAAAATTCTTTTTATATTTTCTATTGTTGTATAGAAATTTTCTTTTTGGTTTTTGAGGTAACACCCAACTGTGATCAGGACTGACTTTTTGCTCTGCAGCCAGAGATCACTCCTGCAAGAGGTTGGGGACCATATGAGGCTTTGTGCATACGGAACCCAGGTTGGCCATGTACAAGGAACATTCCCTATCTGCTGAACTATTGTTCTGACCCCTAATAATATTGTTTATACATATATAAGCTTTGGGGGGTCCTCTTTTTAGGTGCTCTCTGAAAGAAAACCAAGAATTTTGTCTACTCTTGCAATAGCTGTGGATTTTTTATGCCTATAAACAAGAGCCTTATTTCCCCCAAGTAATATCAAATAACTGTAAAGCTAATAACCATTATTTGCCATTCCAATCTTAACAAGAGTTGATATTTTTTAAACAACTAAGTAGAATTTTGACTGTTATTCTGTCAAATAAGTATCTGTTTTGTTAGGTAATCAAACATCAATCAATTTTCACGTTATTCCTTCTCTTATCTCATTGCTTTCTTAGGTTGCTATTCTGTGAAATGTAGGGAGAGTTAATTATGATGATGAAGAATTTCTAGTATTTAGGAAATACAGGTTGAAAGAAAAAGAGAGAAAAGTCAATGAATGCTTCCCAGAAGAAGAAACATTTCAGGGGAGCAGAAAACATATGAGAATTAGCCTTGTATGGAGGGATAATACTTGATTCTCAAAAGCAATTGACAGATTACATACTGTAAAGTGCAACCAACTATATAATGAAAAATACAATCAAAAAGCAAATTGGATGGATTTTAATCATAAAGAACTTCCCTATTAATTATAAATATAGAGTACCATGATGCTGTAGGTAAAAATACTTGATTTAGGGACCAGAGTGATAACACAGTGGATAGGGCATTTGCCTTTTATATGAACCCTGAGCACAGAGATAGGAGCAACCTCTTAGCACCACCAGGAGTGGTCTCAAAATAAAATTAAATAATGCCGGTAGATTCATATCAATTGGCATATTTACACCTATAAAATCATCTATATCTAGGTCTTTACAGTGAATTGTTATTGCACACTAAAATATTTGCATTATATTTGTATTATATTTAAATAAATAAAATATTTGTATATGAAATCAAAATATTAGAGGGAAGATTAGTATATTGTAAAAGTACTGTTTTTAATCAAAATTCTCTTACCAACATTCAACTATAAACTACCATACCTTAATTGCTATAATATTTCACCTCTGAAATAGATTTTCTCCAATTTGTGCTCATAGTAGTCAACTTTTATGTGGAATGAAAGCCATGGTTATCAAAAATATGAAGTAAATGCATTTAATAGAAGTTGAATTATGAGTTGGGATGTGCACAAAATAATTTCATAAAACACAAAAGAATGTTGAGCATGTTTTCAATTTTTGGAGTAAAAAATTTGTTTTACCTTAATATCTTATAACATGGGGGACCAGAGAGATGATCCAGTGGACAGGGCTTTTGTAAAATACATAGCAGACTTACATTTGATTCCTGGCACTGCGTATGGTCTCCTGAGCACCACTAGGAGTGATCCCTCAGAAGAGTCAGGCATTATCCCTGAGCACAGAGCCTGGAGTAAGTTCTAATCAAACCCCCCAAAGAACTTTTATGAAATGATTAGAGTTTAGCAAGTGACTAGCAAATGAAATGCTAAACATAAACTGAGGGAAATGTTAGTTATGGGCCAGAGAGAGAGCACAGCAGGTTGAGCACTTAAACTGCATGTGGTCTATCCCTCCCCTTCCGATGAGAGTCCGACATTTAATTCATATAATTCACATCCATGTTTCACACTTAAACACTACATACACATGCATATTGAATTAAATTTATATTGAATAAGAAATTCTGAAAATTATATTTCATTAGGGGCCAGAGTGATAGGACAGTAGGTAAGGTGCTAGCCCTGTATGCAGCCCACTTGTATTTGATCCCAAACATCCCACACGGTCCCCTGAGCACCGCCCACAGTGATTTCTGATTGTGAATCCAGGAGTTACAGCTCAGAAGCACAGGGTGTGGCCCCAAAACTAAATATTTGTATTTATATATTTGTAAATATATATAAATACACATTACATATTTTATTGTAAAATATATTAAATCATAAATATGCTAATATGCTGCTCTATTTTATCAAATGGGCATTGTAGAAAAACAACGTAATTCCACTCATTTGTTACTTTAGCACAACTGCTGAGTGACACTTATTTGGAAGAAGCTTAGTGTCATCTCATGTAAAATTTAATGGCTGAAAGTGTTCAGTGACCACCAGCAGCATTAAACAAAGCTGCTTTGGGGGTTCCATACAATAACATGTCTAGTGATAATCACAGTGCATCCTAAGTTTTTGGACCACCATACAAATGAAAACATTACTGGCACACACTTGAGCAAATCGATGAACAACAGGATGACAGTGATACAGTGATACAGTGATACAAATTTATTTCTAATGTTTGTGAGCAACCTAGGATCTCAGCAATGGAATAAAATATTACAGATATGTGTGTGCGCGTGCTTTCAAGTAATAAATTTCTTTTTTTGTTCTCAGTTGAGTGTGGGGAGAGGGGTTCCTAGTGAAGTCCCAGAAGCCTGGGGGCCAGTCTCAGTCCCAGTGCCGGTGGTTCAATGAGGGGGCTCTAAGATGCACCGCTGCTCAGGCTGGGCTTGAATTTTGTAGGCTTCCCTGGTGGTGCTGAATGAGGAGGGGTGGAGGGGTTCAAGGCTGCACGTGGTAATGCTGGGACCATTTACTATACTGTATCCAGATAGCAAATGACGTGCTGTTTGCTGTTTGACGTGTTGACTTCTTGTTGGTTTGATGGGTTGGGGATTACTCCTGACTGTGCTGAGGGAGCCCTCTTAGCAGTGATCAGGGGAACATCTGTGGTGCTGGGCATTGGACCAGAGTCTACCCTTTGCAAGACAGGTGCCTTAAGCCCTAAACTATCTCTCTGCCCCCCACTTTACCCCCCAGTATATTGTTAGCTTAAAACAAATTCAGAAACTTTGCTTCTGATTGACCGTTCCCCTCATTTGGAAGAAAATGTTGGAATCATTTAATGTGTCTTATATTGGAAGGCACTTTTCTCAAGTGCAGAAGAGACAGGAAGAAGATTAACTGCTTCCAAATGTGGCAGCTAAATAAACAAAAGCAAATTTCCTAAAACAAAGCACCCAAGTGATTTTTAAGGGACCTTATGTAGAACAACACTAGATCACAAATCTAATTTTGAGTGTGGGAATTTTCACATCATATTCTCAGCAGGTAGGGCATATGCCTTACACACGGCTGACACGGGCTCAATTCCTCCCTCCCTCTCAGAGCTACCGACAGTATCTCGCCCGCATGGCCAGAGCCTAGCAAGCTACCCTGTGCCGTATTCGATATGCCAAAAACAGTAACAACAAGTCTCACAATGCAGAGGGTACTGGTGCCCGCTCAAGCAAATCGATGAACAATGGGATGACAGTGATAGTGACAGTGATTCTTCTCTTATATAAAGGACAGACTGAGCATTGTCCTGTGATTCACAGGTGCTAACTTAGCATAATCTTGAAAACAATCCATGGCCAGTCTATCTACACCCTGCCCCACTTCACTTTGCTTGTCCTTAGAAGGACAAGAAGTCTGTTGCCTTCCTAGAATTGCCTGTTGTCTTTGGCAAGCTTCTACCCATAGGGTATCCACTGTATCACTATCATGGTATTTGAGGATTATGCTGCAGAGAGAGCAGAAGCTACCAACAGGGACCAGTCTCTCCCTTTCAGACCAAGGATTCTTCAAACTGTAAATGTAATCAGACTGATATTTATTTTCTCCTAAGATATGTTTTCAAAACACAAAGACTGAAATAAATGCATGTTGGAGAGACCCAAAAAAAGAATTATTGTCTTTTCAGGAGTTCATGTCCTTGTATAACAACTTAGTCATACTTCTGGGTTCAAATTCCAGTCTCAGAACTGATTTATGCATGACCTTGGACATACTATTTAACCTTATTCCACCTAATGCAGAAGTGAGGCTAATGACAGTTTCTTTTGTTTTCTAATGTAGAAGTAAGGAAGTAAGTAATGATAGCTTCTTCTCTTCTAAGATTGTTGAGAGGAAAGTGTTGGATATCATTGGTTTGTCCTTTCCCCCTTGCCACTAGGAGCTTAGGTTTATCAGTCACACCCATCAAAGTGCTCCCGAGTCACTCCCATTCCTTTGTTTATCTGTAACCATTTCTACCAGTTTATCTGCTCTTCCCTTAATCAAACTCTGTTAATTGGTAAGGTCAGAACTTCCTAGGACACTGAATATTGTAACATTGCCTTTCTCTCCTCTTTATGCCTTTTGAATAATTTACTTTAAAGCCATGCCTTTTTTGTATAGACACAAGAAGACAATATTATGTTTTTATAACTTAAGACTTAATTGGCCTCGAATATTATTCCCTCCTGGGCATCTGCTTTCTCCACTTAAGCCTCAGTTGCCCTCAGTTCCTAGCACCCCAAAGTAGGGTCCCCGACGTGGGACGGGAAGGATCCAGGGCAAGCGGTGAGTTATGTGCTACCCTGGCATCGAGATGGGCCTGGCCAAAGTGCCTAATTCTTAACTATAAGTTAAGAGCTTGATCATAGACAAATGCTGTCATGATCCAATAGTAATTATGAGACTGGGACCCTGCCAGGGATAGGAAAGACTGATCTGGCCTGAGCACTGTAGTCTGAGATTGAGATGGCCCCAGGAGAGCAATTCTATAAACTTTAATGCATCTCTTATTGTGTCCATACAGAATAATTAATATTATGAATTCTTATATGTTTGCTGGCTGAGGAGAAGAGAAACACATTCATGGGATCTGCCCTTGGGTGGATCCTCCTGCTGAAAGAGAATTAAGTCCTAGGAGAAGCATCCCCTGAGGGAAAAGAACCTTACCCTATTGCTGACCACACCTATGTGTATGCCCCAACCCCCTCATGCTGTGGAGATTTAACTAGGCTGTAAGAGTGGGTTGGGGGCCAGATCCATGGGGGCCAGATCCACGGGGGCCAGATCCACAGATCGAGAGAGAGACCGAGAGCCGGGAGAGAGGCAGAGAGAGAGAGAATGAAGTAGGATGGGGGAGAAAGAAGCAGGATGAGAATCAGAGGAGAATGGAGATGGACATGAAATAAACCGATCGAGCAACCAGTTTGGCCTTCTTCCTTCCTTCGCCTGCCTCGCCGCCTGCGCGCCCTTTCTTTTTATTTTTGTGTTTTACACAGAAGGTATGAACTAATATGTGAAAAGTACTTAGAAACATTTGACCCTGTATAAAAATGATGATGATTGTCATTACTATCATTAGTATTATTAAAGCTCATTGCTTTTGCTTGATTTCAAGAAGCCTTTGCTTTGGTATAAGCAACAGCATTTGGTATAAATGCTGTAACTTCATTGGTAACCATTTTAAGTCAAAAGTTTGAAAGCAGGTTTGCTTATGTGCATCCACAAGGTCCTGAGGACAGAGACTTCCATAACTCGAACTTGACTTGAACGAAATCTGGGATTCTTGGTGAGAACAATCCTTTCATAACAACCTCACTACACAAAAATATCGTAAGTACACAATCCCTTATCATGCAGAATTGGGGTCGTGTGACAATTAGAGCAAGGTCTCATCTTATTTAATACACAGGAGTGTATCCTACAGACAGGGCACAATAATGACAAGAGCAGGAAAACACATGACAACCGGCCCTCACAGAAGGTCAGAGATTAGAGAGTGTATGCACATGCATGTCTTTAGTTAATATTCTTTTTGCTTGCTTTCCCATAATTCAAATTAGCAAGCCATTCCTAAGCCCCAAGTTCTACTGGTACATTCCTGTGCTAACACTGGCTCCATGAATCAGATATGAACGCCTCTGTTCACTCTTTAAGGACTTAAAAAAAACAGGATTTCTGGACCTCATTTCCAGAAAAAATATATATAAAGCAAGTTTCTTTACACGCAGAAAACCTTGACTTCATGTTCAATTCAGAACAAAACCAAAGTGTCTCCCAAGTCTAGTATTCTGGCCCAGTGACTAGAAACAGCAACACAATGGTAGCACATGGATCAAGTACCAATGTCTGAAAAACTTCTTTTAAAAAACTGGTTAAATTCTAGTAAGGTTTTTTTCGTTATTGCACACAAATAATGAAAAGACTGAGATATTGTGTGGCAAACAGATTCTGTTCCATTTCATTTATTAGGATGGTCTTATAAGACTATTCAAATAAAGCTTATTTATAAGCAAAATCTCTCTGAACTCAATCACTAAATAGTCCAGTGATCACTAAGTAGCCATTTGTTCAATTTGGTAATGGTCTGATTAAAGAGTTCTTTAGTACTCTAAAAACCAGAGAGGTGAAATAAAACATTAGAGTCAAATGATTTTACCCAATCGTGCATTTTTCCTGTTTCTAGGACTTCTCTTTAAAAAAAAGTCTAAAACTCATAGATTTCAGTAGAATTTAGCAGCTTTGCATTCTAAGTATCAACTGGCGAGTTTAATATATTATGTAGATTATCTATAAAGAGCAGTCTTCCTCTAAACATGCTTTCTCTCTATTCTCTAAACACCGGCTTTAAATTGCTGTAACAACTTAAGTGGTTCACATGTGTGAATCGAAAGTATATATTGAATCAAGTGCAGTGGTAGAATTTAAAGGAAATTTCACCTCATACTTAATAAGACCCCCCCTAAAGAAAATTGAGCATGTGTCACTTCATTGCATTCTTGCAAAGAACTGACACTCTTTCTTCCCTAAGCTTTTTTTTTTTTTTTTGCTTTTTGGGTCACACCCAGCGATGCTCAGGGTTACTCCTGGCTTTGCACTCAGGAATTACTCCTGGCAGTGCTTGGGGGACCATATGGGATGCCGGGGATCGAACCCGGGTTGGCCGTGTGCAAGGCAAACGCCCTACCCGCTGTGCTATCGCTCCGGCCCCATCTTCCCTAAGCTTTTTTTAAAAAAAAAAACTTTCAAGCTTTTGTGATTACTTTTCAATCAAACAATGTTTGATTACCCATCCCTCGACCAGTGCCCATTCTCCACCACCAATGTTCCCAGTGTTTCTTCCATCACCCCCACACCTTAACACCCCCTGCCTCTGTGGCAGACACATTCTCTCTTACTCTCTCTCTCCTTTGGGGTGTTATGGTTTGCAATATAGGTACTAAACAGCCATCATGTCTAGTCCATAGTCCACTTTCAACATGTATCTACCATCCTGAATGGTCCCTCCAACCATCATTTACTTAGTGATCCCTTCTCCATCCCATCTGACTTTTTCCCCAGCACATGAGATCATCTTCCAAGCCATGGAGCAATCCTCCTGGCCTTTATCTCTAATATCCTTAGGTGTTATTCTTCTATTATGTTACTTTATATTCCATAAATGAGTACAGTCGTTCTATGTCTGTCCCTTTCTTTATGACCATTTCATTTAGCATGATGCTCTCCATGTTGATCCACTTATATACAAGTTTCATACTTTCATATTTTATAACAACTGCACAGTATTTCATTGTGTAGAAATACCAAAAGTTTTTTAACCAATCATCTGTTCTCGGGCACTCAGTTTTTTCCCAGATTCTGGCTATTGTAAATAATGCTGAAATAAACATACAAGTGCATATGTCATTTCTACTATACTTCTTTGAATTTCTGGAATATAGTACCAGAATTGATATTGATGGGTCAAACAGGAGCTCAATTTCTAGTTTTTTTAGGAACATACAAATTGTTTTCCAAAAAGGCTGGACCAGTCAGCACTCCCACCACCAATGAAGGAGAGTCACTTTCTCTCCACATCCACACCAACACCAGTTGCTTTTGTTCTTTTGGATGTGTTTCAGTCTCTGTGGTGTGAGATGACATCTCATTGTTGTTTTGATCTGCATCTCCCTGATGACTCATGATGAAGAGTATTTTTTCATGTGCCTTTTGGTCATCTTGGCTGTCCCAAACACATTAGGCCATAGACCACAAGCGTATGTCAATCAAATACTCCCCAGACTCACCAAAATAACAGTGAAAATAAGAATCTGAACAAGGCTTATGTAGAAGAATACATGCCCTGAAGCTGCACTGGTGGCCCAACATAAGGTACAGAGGAGCACCAAAGAGGGAGTATTCTTTTTTATTTATTGAATCACTGTGAGATACAGTTACAAGCTTTCATGTTTGGGTTACAATCATACAATCATACAATGGTCAAATACCCATCCCTCCATCAGCGCACATTCTTCATCACCAATGACCCCAGTATAGCCCCCACATCCACCCCACCCCCGCTTGTCTCCATGGCAGACAATTTCCCCCATACTGTCTTTCTACTTTTGGGTGTTATGGTTTGAAACACAAATACTGGGAGGTTATCATGTTAAGTCCTTTATCTACTTGCAGCGCACATCCCCCATCCCGATTGATCCCTCCAACCAGCATTATCTTAGTGATCCCTTCTCTATTTAGCTTCCTTCTCCCTCAGCTCATGAGGCAGGCCTCCAACTATGGAGAAATCTTCCTGATCCTTGTGTCTACTGTCCTTGGTTGTCAGTTTCATGTTATGTTATTTTATATGAGGGGTTATCCTTAAAGAGAAAAAAAGGAGACTGCCATCGACCAAGCACATCTAGAATCCTCTCTTGCACAAGAGGGGGTCACTGATAGTGAACTGGAGGGACCCACTTCCATACTACCCCAGCAACATGAAGAAACAGCGCAAATACCCACCACAAGGAGTAGATAAAGAGCCCTGAAACTTCAACAAGGAACTGCCACAAATATAATCTCTCCAATAAAGAATTCAGAGATGAAATGTTGAGGATGTTCAATGAGCTCAAAGAAATGGTGGAACAGGCATCCAGTAAGTTAAAGGAAGACATGAAAGAAACAGTGGAATGGACAGCCAACAAATTTCAGGAAGAAATGTGAGCAGAAATAATAAAGCTACAAACAGAAGTGTCACTAATAAAAGATTCGGTAGATGAAATTAAAAACTCAGTGGGTACCCTCAACAGTAGAATGACAACAGCTGAAGAGAGAATCAGTGAGCCTGAAGATGAGCTTCAGAAAGCATACAATAAACAAGATATAATGGAAAAAGACCTCAAAATAGTGCTCAGGTGAGTAAAAGACCTAGGGGATGAATTCAAGAGGAACAACATAAGAATCATCAGGGTACCAGCATAGAGAGGCAACCCCAATGAAGTATCACTGTATCACTGTCATCCTGTTGCTCATCGATTTGCTCAAGCTGGTGCCAGTAACATCTCCATAACATTCCTGTCACATTCAGGATCAGGAAAATGGAGCCCATTATTGTTACTGTTTTTGGCTTATCGAATATGCCATGGGTATCTAACCAGGGTCTGCCATGCAAGATTCTGCATCTCTGTCTCTTCTGAGAGCTTTGTTTTATAGTCTCTGGATCTTGGCCGTTGAGCAGGCTTGGAGATCTCAGCCATGGGTCCCACACACCTGGGTTCCTCTGCCGGTTCCTTCATGGGTGAGGCTTGTCCGAGCTTATGGAGAGTGCCTTGAGCATGGCTGTGGCTGGGTTCTAGAGGTTTTTGGCTGCCAGGGCTATGCTTGGGGCAGAGAGGGAAACTCAACCTGCCCCCCTCCAAGGGGGCCCGGGGAAGAAAGCCTGGCACGGGGGCAGGAGATTCTGCATCCTCTCTTCCAGGAGCTTTGTTTTTATAGTCTCTGGATCTTGGCCTTTGATGAGATTACATGGATGGTGGAGGGAGGGGGGCGGGGAGTTTGTGGGTGTGACTGCTAACCTACTGGAAAAATGGGGATCTGGGTGGAGGAGGCCCAGTCCTGATCCAAGCAAGGATGGAGATCTCAGCCACGGGTGCCGCATACCTGGGTTCCTCTGTCAATTCCTTCATGGGTGAGCCTCGTCCGAGTGTGTGGAGAGTGGCCTTGAGCATGGCTGAGGCTGGGTTCTGGAGGTGTTTGGCTGCCAGGGCTCTGCTTGGGGTGGGGAGGGAAACTCAACCTGCCCCCCTCCAAGGGGGCCCCAGTGAAGACAGGGGGCAGGAATTTAAAGATATCATTGCTTCAAAGTTCCCAGAGCTTCAGAATGCAGGCATCCAGATCCAAGGAGCCCAGAGGGTACCAGCTAAGAGAGACCCTAATAAAAAGACTCCAAGACATATCATAATTAGAATAAAGAACACCACAGATAGAGACACAATATTGCAAGCAGCAAGGTCAAAGAAGGAAATCACATGCAAAGGAGAACCCCTTAGATTTACAGCAGACCTATCACAGGAAACCATTCGAGCCCAAAGACTATCATGGGATATAGTGAAAAAACTCAATGAAATGAACGCCTCACCAAGAATTCTCTATCCAGTTAAACAGTCACTCAAATTTGAAGAACAATACAGTATTTCATGTATAAACAACAGCTCAGAAACTTCATAGACTTAAAACCAACCTTAGAAAAAGCATTAAAGGGGCTACTGTAAAACAAGACAAAAACACTACAAACACAATAAACCTCTACAGAAAGATGGCACAAAACCCCATGACAATAATCTCTCTCAGTATCAATAGTCTAAATGCACCTATTAAGAGACACAGAATAGAAAAATGGATTAAATATGTAACCCAACATTCTGCTGCCTACAAGAAACACATCTTAACAGTCAGCAAATATGGACTCAACGTCAAAGGATGGAAAACAAACCTTCAAGCAAACAACTACCTCAAAAAAGCTGGGGTGGCCATACAAGTAACCAGCAATATAGATTTCAGGCTGAAAAAGATTAGAAGGAACAGCAAAGCCATTTTTTAATAATCAAGTGATATGTACATCAGGAAGAAATCACACTTCTAAACATATACACACCCAATGAGGGGTCAGAAAAATACTCAAAACAATTGCTAATAGACTTCAAGGAGGACATTAGTAGCAACACAATAGCAATCATGGTAGTCAGAGACTTCAATATCACCCTATCACCTCTTTTTGCCCTTTTTTTATTGATTCACTGTGGGATACAGTTACAAAGCTTTCATGTTTAAGTTTTGATCATACAATGATCAATCACCCATCCCTTCAGCAGTGCACATTTTCCACCACCAAAATCCTCAGTAATCCCCCCATTCCAATCCTCCCCCTACCTGTGTAACAGACAACTTCCACAATACTCTCTCTCTACTATGATTACATTCAATATTTCGACACCATTCCCACCACCACTCGAACCTGCCAAAAAGGCAGTGCTAGACAATTTGTTTTGCATTGTTTATTACGAATAGAATAGAATATCACAGCCACATGCTGTAAGAATTCTAAAATTTCAATAATTAGGGTCTAGAGAGATTTCTTCAGCAAGCTGCTCGGTTCTGAGTTTCGTTTGTGTGTCTCTGGATCATGGCCATGTGGCGGTTTAAGTAGATGGTGGCCATGTGTGGGTATCATCTCAGGGTCCCATCGAGGTGGAGGAAAGGAGAACTACTGACTCCTCCTCTGTCCCGTAAGGTCTGGCATTTGCCACTTCTGCTGCCGCCTACCTGGACTTTTTGTTGGTTTCTAGAAGATGGCAGCCAATGGGATTCCTAGAGGACAGGCAGAAGGACAGCACCTGCTCCCCTCTGGCAAAAGTGGCCTATTGCAAAGTCCAGAGGCATCTCTGCAGCAAGCTGCTCAATTCTGAGATTAGTGTGTGTGTCTGGGGATCACAGCTGTGTAGGAGCTTAATAAGTAGCCAAGGGCTGTTTGTGGGAATCATCTCAGGGTTCCATCAGGGAAGGGAGAAGGACCAGCCACCCTATCAACTCTTGATAGACTAACAAGACTGACCTCAGCAAGGAAGTACTGGATTTGAAGGAAGAAATGGAAGAGAGAGGGCTAATGAATGTATACAGGGTTTGTCATTCCCCCAATTTCAAATACACATCCTTTTCTAGTACACATGGAACATTTTCAAAGATAGACCATGTGCTGGGCCACAAAACATACCTCAATAGAATCAGAAAGATAGAAATTGTACAAACTTTCTTTTTAGACCATGATGCACATAAGATAGAAGTTAATCACACACAGAAATAAAGAATCAAATCAAACACCTGGAAATTAAATAACTCAATGTTGAACAACGAGTGGGTCAGAGAGGAAATCAAGGGAAAAATCAAAAGACACCTGGAGACAATTGAGAATGAAGATATGAACCAGAACTTGTGAGAAGCAGCTAAAGCAGTGTTGAAAGGACAATTTATAGCTCTGAAAGTATTTCTCAGGAAGGAAGAAAGGGCTCACATAAATAATCTGACTTCACAACACACGATCTTAGAAAAGGACCAACAAAAGGCACCAAATCAGGCAGGAGGGAGAAAATGATAAAACTTAGAGCAGAAATTAATGATATGGAAACCAAGAAACAATCTGAAAGATCATTAAGACCAAGAGCTGGTTCTTTGAGAAAATAAACAAGATTTATAAACCACTAGAAGACTCATAAGGAAAGAGAGAGAACCCTAATAAACTGAATATTCCCTAAGATTCTTAGAAAATCCAATCCCACTACCCACACCAAATCATGGTGAAGGTCTAAAGACCACCGCTTATTGGTGGCAGGAGATGCCGGTTCGTTTTTCCACCATGGTGCCTGTTCACCTGTTGTTAGTATTCATGGGGTTTGATGGTGCATCATCTCTACCTATTGGGTCTTTGAGTGGAGGCAGTTTGTCTCCTGCAAAATTGTTATTTGTAGATATATACTTCACACTTCACTCAGTCAAAAGTGAGGTACTTAGCAGATATTTGTCTGATAATTTACTGGAACAAAAACTCTGATATAGAGTTTTTTAAAAAGATAAAACTAGTCCATGAAAGCTGATGAATAAATTTTCCAATTTTTAAAAATTACTTAACCTAAAAATTCAAGTTTTTTTTCTGATCTTATACATGGCTCTTAACTAGAGGCCTAAGGAATGTTATTTGGAGCTTAGGATAACAAAAGTATGAAATCGGAACATTGGGCTTCAATGTGCATATATAAAAGGGGAAAATGAAAAACAAAACTTTTGCAATTTTACCTACTCAATTATTGACTATTTCACTATGATGAAATGCATGGTAGGAGTTCTATTGAAATGCATGAATTTTATTTTTTTGAAGTAAAACAGATTTTACTTGGGGGGTTTGAAGGGAAGGAGGAAGAGAAAATGGGAGACAGTGGAGAGTAAGGTGCTCAAGAGAGAACCCGGCCTTCTCCAAAGGTGGAGAGAGCCCCTACACACATCCCAGCACTGGATGGGAACGCATGAAAGTATACATCTCAAGAGGGGAGATGTGGGTGCCACATGAGCTCAGCCACATGAGTGCAAGCCACACATGGGCTCTGACAGCATATGTGCCCAAATGCGTGAATTTTAAAAGATATAACTTTAAGGCATTTGACTAGTTAGCGTGGTTGGCCATGAAAAACGGACATAGTTAACAAATGGTATACAGTTAGTGACAGAACCTTTATTTGTCAGAGCCAATAATGTATACGAGTTTCCAGAAATTATATACATTGCATTGGTCAAAGACTGGTAGAACTTAAAGACCTTTCAGCTTAAGACTAATAATGTTATGTTAAAGCTACTGCAAGATTAATAAGGTTAAACTTAACGGCTGAATGAACTTATCTTTAATAATGATAAAATTTAAGAATACAAGAATAGAAGAGAATATAATGCCTCATGCCATAAATTTTAGAGCTAAATGGAAATCACCTTGATTTAAGTTTGGCTGTTTATCACTTATTACTTCTATCAACTAATTTGATACCTGTTTTTGCTTTATTTTTTGCTACCCTATTATACTCACCACTGGTAAAACAAACAGGACATTTTAGCTTTAATCTTCTTACTACATAACCCAAATAACTTCAGTCATGTTTGCATTAATGCTGCATTAATCATGTTGTTGCGTATTAATGAGTTTTCAGGCTATGCTAATTACTGTCATAGATTCTGCAGCAGCCCATTAAATATACAAATTACAGAATTAAAGAGCCAGAGCTCTTCATGATTAATCTCTAAATGGAGAAAAACTAATGATGTCTGTACAAAGTTTCTTTCTACTTTGGGCTGAGTGAGCCCAATGAACAATCAATTAGATTATTGGAGGAATACAAGGCCCAGATATTATACAACTTTCATAGGTGCTTCATTACAGCAGTGAACAGAGCAACCAGGCAACCTTCCCCCATCTCCCTCCCTAAACATTAGTTATAATGTCAGTCAATATTGGACATTATTTGGAATAAGGCAAGTTCATCCTGAAACTATTTCAGTGAGGATCTGAAGTACCAAAAAGACTTCATGAAAAAGCATTTTGAATCTAAAGGAAATGGTAACAAAGAATCCCAAACATGAAAATCATACAAAAAATATAAACGATTGTCAGGGCAAAACCACAGTATATAAGCCCTCCCCAGGATTTCGGCCTGCTACCATTAAGGAGTGAAGTTCAGGACAGCAGTCTGGACCAGAATGAAAGGCAGAACTCAATATAGATGTTTTTACATGACTGGGGAGGCACGTTAACCCAATCGCAAGTCAAGGGAAGATTATGGTTCTATATTGCATGGGCAGGGCATAGAAGTAAGCTAGTGCTGAAAAGAGGACAGGAAGTCAAGAGTGGCAGAGGAGACAAAAAGGCACAAAAGATATAATAGAGAGATGTGGTAGAGAGATTTAGATGGAAGAATACAACCAGGATATATAGGAATAGGTGAAAATTTGAAAGGTCAGAAAAGCTGGCAAAATTTGACAAAAGGTATGTGCATGGTGTGTGAGTATGTGTGTGTGTATGTGTGCGTGCGTGTGTATGTGTGTGAGAGAGAGAGAGATCCATTGGATCGAAATATGAGTGATGAGTGCACAGGTAGATGTCAATCTCAGAAAGCAGCTTCCTAAGACTCAGACCACACTGAAGCTTCAAGAATACTGAAGGGGTCTATTCTAGTACCAGGAAAGGAAGTTGGAATAGGAGCTATGACCTCTGGAGGATGCTATGATGATCTTTCTTAAGATCCTTAGAAAAATCAAGGGCAGATTCTTCTGAAGGATTCATTTTTTGCATTCCAATCTTCCAGCATTGGTCCCAACAAACAGTCTCAGTTGTATCTAAAGGTTGTTCAAGTACAGACAGGGCTACTGAGGACAAGGCAGGAATAAGGTGTTTTGCCAGCCTCATGCTGATAGTGAAGCTATGGGCAATGGCTTTCTATTGAGGTCACAGGTGCTAATACAGTGTGTCAATTTTGGATGTGATGGAGTGAGATGGTTGGCAATGAAAAGGTGGAGGACAAAGGGAAACAGATAACACCCATGTGGCTTTCTCCATTGACACACCCCTCACTGGAAACTAGATCACTTACAGATCATATTCCCTTTCTTCAAAGTACAGAGAAAAGAACACCAAAATTCACATTCATTACTCAACACTAGAGAGATATAGATATCCCAAAGGAACTAACTTACAATAGATCATTTCCTCCTGATAGTATGTTTTTGTTGATTAAAGAAACTAGTTTGTTGAAATTGATGACATAAACAGAAAAGACAATGAGTAGGTGGGGATACACAATGGAATACTCCTGCAGCTATAAGAAAGGACAAATTCCTGCAACTTGCCCTGACTTGGATGGAACTAGAGTGAAGTTGGTCAGAAGTAAAGAGATAGAAACGGAATGATCTCACTCATTAGTGGGACTAAAAGACACACAGTTAGTGAGCAAAGACAACCAAGCTGGAGAGTGGGTCCACAGAACTGGGTTTGTGGGTGACTGTTGGAAGGAGAATTTTAGTCCTTGGTTCAGGGTACTAGGTACTCTTGATGGGTGTGGTATTGGAATCATGTATGCATGAAACCAAGATTAAAATACAATAAATTCAGTACTTCAACAAACATAAAAATAACTGAAAAACAAAAATGGTGGGAAATAAACATATATTTAATAGCAATCTAATACCTATCACATTTATTACAAACTAATGGTGTTTATCTCTAACATGTGATCTGATAAACATATAAGACTGTGTCATATTTCCTGGAGTTGTTGAAACTGTTATTGTGCTCAGTGGGGGCATGTAGTTCACACCTTATTCATAAGAAATCACACATATTCATTGAGATGTTTCTCCTGTTTTTCATTATCATGGATATGTGTCCTTTCTGTTATGCTCCCCCACCTCCCTTGTTGAGAACCTCTGAATGCAGAAAGATCTTTTACAAGGGTTTTGTAAGTCATTTGTTTTGAACTCGATGGTCGCAGAGGTGCGCACACTATGGAAATATCAAAAACACTGTGACTTCCAAACCTCAGCACACATTCATTAGAAAAAGACAAATATTCAAGCCCCAAACACTCATTACAAACACACATATAAAGGTAAAAGCTGGGAATCTTGGAGGCCAAACTTGTTGTAGGTTATATACCCAGAACGACTACCCCCTGCTCGAAGGGCATGGCTTGCACAGACGAGAAATTGATCATATATTATTTTCTTACAGAGAGCAGAACAGTGACCCCATAGCAGTATGGTGACCCCTATGAGTACAAAACTCATCTCCTCCATTAATGACTCTGCAGCTATAAACCAGGCTTGACTAAGTTCTATAAAGCAGACCCTCTCGATATTCTAGTTTTCCTTCCCCACACTAAGGTACAGCATCAATCAGAGGAAATCGGAGTGCCTTACACACTGAACTGCTGATGCTCTGGGTGGTAATTTAAATAGAAACCTTTTGTGACTTTTGCAGCAATTGTATCAACACGATGTTGCCCAGGCAGAAAGTAATTAAATTGATAGAGGCAAGAAACATGACTTGAACTGGATAAAATACAAATACATCAAAATTAAAGTCAGTGTAATGAGCTGAAACACTGCAAATTTAGACAACAGCACATTAGCCAAAGCATGGACACCCCTTTCAGGCAGTATCAAAGCCGAGAGTAAACACAATAGCTTGGAAATCCTGCAGCAAGAAGCATATTGATTAAGTAGCACATATAACAGAGCAGAATACCTTGGGAAAAAAGAAGCTAATGAACAGTCTAGAGAAAATAGACAAAACTAGAAATATAGCAAGAAGGAGAAGGGGTAAAACATCTCCAGGTAGAAATACAACAAGACAAAGCAAAAGCTCATAGGGAAAAAAAGCAAAAAAGAAAAGGAAGTAATTCAAGTCAGAATCTCAGCAAGAAATGCAAGTCATGGCAGAAATGTAAGATCAAGATAAGAACATATTCAACCCAATACCAAGTTTTAAATCAGAACTACAAACTCAGCAACAAATCTGCCAAATGCTAATGACTCAAACAAGGAAGGAATAATTGAAAGTAAGAAATGTACCACATCTCACCCAGGAATGCTCGCTCACAATGCCACTTCCCTTCGTTACTGCTGACATGGTGACCTTCTCTTCAAGAGATGCACCAAAAACTCAGTGTAATTAAGGGTTAGCAGTGTGGAGAAAGGATTTGCTTGTCTCTACCAAGGGTCTGGGAATAGCAACACCTCATTTATCTGACATCATCAGGCAAAAGGCAATCTGTATACCTAGGCTTCCAGTTAGCAAACTTTGTCCTTTTTTTTTGTTAAAGCAGTATTATCTTTATTAACTTGTGTTTGTTTTTTTGTATACCGTTCATATGAATTTTATTTTATTGAAATAGAACTGCATAAGTTTTGGGTATGCAACTTTATATACTGGTGTCTGTATAGACAACAATTACTTGACCACTAAAACACTAATATCTTTTGCCAAACAAGGGATCCATTTCAACCACCTACCCACCACCCACCCCTTCCCATCTTGCAATCACTAATTTACCTTACAAAGTTCAGTTTGGGGTTTTTGTTTGTTTGTTTGTTTGTTTAGGAAAGGGTTACTCTATATCAGGCTATACTCAAGGATCACTCTTGGTGGTGCTTGGGGTGATAGATATGGTGTTGATAAGAGAATCATTATCAGGTATCATCTGAGTGAAGTACAAGGGCCTCACCCCCTATACTATACTAAGACCCCCAATTTCAGTTTAATTTTGTTTATGTATTAATTGGGTTTCTCTAGATCCTATATGAGTGAAATCATACCGTCTTTGTATAGTATTTTTCTTCAACAGACTCATTTCATTGAGCAGAATTATCTCTTGGTCCATCCATGCTGTTACAAATGGCAGAACCATATTTTTCATTCTTTTAACATCAAAACTGTTTTAACTTGAAATAATTTTATGAAACACATGACACTTTTTTGTCTTCCAGAATAAAATGATTATGTTTTACCCTTCTACTACGCCATTAGCTCAAAGCAAATACATAATCTCATGCTTTTTTTTTTGAGTGAAACGTATTCTCCAATAGATCTTTCACTTGTATCACTTGTTGTCCCGTTGATCTTCGATTTGCTCGAGCGGGCACCAGTAACGTCTCCATTTGTGTCTGTGCAGCCCAATGATATCTGCTTGCTTCAGAAACAGAAAGAGCCTCAAATCGTTCTTTCAGGGATTTGACAAAGAAATCTGACCATCTAGTTGTGGGTGGCCATGAGGTCTTCTGACGTCCCGTGGAATCCAGTCGGTAACAGCTCTAGTTCAGCGGTCGTCTCTGAATCGCATTACATGACCAGGCCATTTAATTTTTGATGCCTTGGCAAATGAGACAGCATCCCTGATTTTTGACTGTCAACAGAGATCAGAACTCTGGATTCCTTCTCTCACTTGAGTGAGACATGATACTCCTAGCATAGCTCTTTTTTAGCCTTTTTTTAGCCTTTATTAGCCTCTTTTTTTTTCCTCTTTGGGAAACCCTAATAGCATTCTCATCCTGTTTGCATAGGGCCCAAGTCTCTGAGGCATATGTTATTGCAGGAAGAACAGTAGAATCGAAAAGATGTGCCCGGAGTTGGAGGTTCTTCATTCTCTTAACCACTTTTTCGATGCTCTTGAAGGCATTCCATGCTGCTCACTTCCTCCTGCGTAATTCTGGCACCAAGTCACTCCTCATGTTGATTTCTCCACCCAGATACACATAGCTGCTGCATTTGGAGATGTTTGTTCCATTGAGAGCAAATAGAGCTTCAGAGACCAGTTCGTTTTTCATGAACATTGTCTTGTTGAGATTCAGGTGCAATCCAACCTTTCCACACTCATGGTCGAAGTCAGCCTGCATTTGTGCTGCTTGGCTAATGTTTGGTGTTATGAGAACGATGTCATCGGCGAAGCAGAGGTAGTGCAATTGCCGACCGTCTATCTTCATTCCCATTCCTTCCCATTCCAGTCATCACATGATGTTCTCGAGGGTGGCACTGAAGAGTTTCGGTGAAATGGTATCACCCTGCCGCACCCCTCTCTTTACATCAATGATCACTTCCTTGTAGAATGGTGAGATCCTGGTGGTGAATACACAATACAGCTCGAGGAGGATTTTGATATACTGAGTTTGAAGACCCTGTTTGGCCAGGGCTTTGATGACCGCTTCAGTCTCAACAGAATTGAAGGCCTTTTTTTAAGTCTATGAACGTTAGACAGAGCGGTATCTTGAACTCTCGCAAAACTTCAGTGAGTTTGGTCACTGTGTGGATATGGTCTATCGTGCTGAATCCCCTTCGGAACCTGGCTTGCTCGCATGGTTGTCCTTCGTCTAGTGTTCTGCCTATTCTATTCAGGATGACACGAGTGACCAACTTGTAGACGACAGACAGCAGGCAGGTTGGGCGATAGTTGCCAATGTCGTGGATGTCTCCCTTCTTGTCCTGAAAAACAGAACGGTCCTACTGGTTTTCCACTGGGACGGAACCTTGCATTCAGACAGGTAGCGTGTGAAGAGTCGAGCCAGTGTATTGATGAGTACTGGCAGAAGATTCTTCAGGTGTTCGGGTCTGACCTTGTCCGGACCAGGTGTTGTACACGTCTTTACCAATGAAATGGCGTGTCGGATTTCAGAAGGGAGAACCTTGGGAACAATATATCCATCCTGCGGAATTTGGTATGTGGGCAGGTGGACATGGCTGTCAAAGAGATCCAAGTAGAATTCGTGAATAATCCTATCCATTGCCTTTCTGGAAGATGTGATAGATCCATCGGGACATCGGAGGGCAGTCATCTTGTTCTTGTGATTGGCGAAGGATAGGCGAGCATTGCGAATACTTTTCCTGGCTTCTGCTGCACTGGCCAACACTACTATTCTTCTTTCTTTGAGGTCTTCCTTTATCGCATCTCTGCACAACTTTGTGAGCTCGGACTTTAGCTTGTCGTTGCCTGAGGCTCGTGCCAAACCATGTTGAGGAATGAGCTCGAGAGTTTTCGAAGACAGGCATCTGTTTATGGCTTTCTCACTATTGGCATTCTTCGCACAGTCATGGAGGTATCCCGCCTGCACGGCAGAACCTAGCAAGCTATCCATGGCGTATTCGATACGCCAACAACAGTAACAACAATTGGCCTCATTCACCTGACACCAAAAGAGCCCCCAATAGTGCAGCATTAAGAAAGATAAGCAATCATGGTTAGGGAGAATCAACATTGTCAAAATGGCAATACTCACAAAAGCATTATACAGATTCAATGCGATCCCTATAAAGATATCCATGACATTCTTCAAAGAAATGGATCAAGCAATCCTGAAATTCATATAGAACAACAAATGCCCATGGATTGCTAAAACAATTCTTGGGAAAAAGATGGTGGGAGGCATCACCCTCCCCAACCTCAAGCTTTACTACAAAGCAGTAATAATCAAAACAGCATGGTACTGGAACAAAGGCAGAGCCTCAGACCAGTGGAACAGGGTGGAATATCCCTACAAACAACCCCAAATGTATGACCATCTAATATTTGGTAAGGGAGCAAGAAATGTGAAGTGGAGCAAGGAAAGCCGCTTTAACAAATGGTGCTGACACAACTGGACAACCACATGCAAAAGAATGGGCTTAGACCTCAACCTGACACCATGCACAAAGTCAGATCAAAATGGATCAAAGACCTCAACATCAAACCACAAACCATAGGTACATTGAAGACAAGGTCAGCAAAACCCTCCATGATATTGAAGCTAATGGTTTTTTCAAAGATGACACGCAACTGACCAACCAAGAGGAAACAGAGATAAACAAATGGGACTACATTAATCTAAGAATCTTCTGCACTGCAAAAGATACAGTGACCAGAATACAAAGACAGTCTACAGAATGGGAAAGGATATTCACCCAATACTCATCAGATAAGGGGTTGATATCAAGGGTATATAAGGCACTGGTTGAACTCTACAAGAAGAAAACATCCAACCCCATCAGAAAATGGGGTGAAGAAATGAACAGAAACTTTCCCAAGGAAGAGATATGAATGGCCAAAAGACACATGAAAAAATGCTCTACATTACTAATCATCAGGGAGATGCAGATCAAAACAACCATGAGATACCACCTCACACCACAGAGAATGGCACACATCCAAAAGAACAAAAACAACCGCTGTTGGAGAGGATGTGGGGAGAAAGGGACCCTTCTACACTGCTGGTGGGAATACCGACTGGTTCAGCCCTTCTGGAAAACAATATGGACCCTTCTCAAAAAATTAGAAATTGAGCTCCCATTTGACCCAGCAATACCACTACTGGGAATATACCCTGGAGAAGCAAAAAAGTTTAGTTGAAATGACATCTGCACTTATATGTTCATCACAGCACTGTTTACAATAGCCAGAATCTGGAAAAGAACCGAGTGTCCAAGAACAGATGGCTGGTTAAAGAAACTTTGGTACATCTATACAATGGAATACTATGCAGCTGTTAGAAAAGAAGAAGTCATGAACTTTGCATATAAATGGATCAACATGGAAAGTATCATGCTAAGTGAAATGAGTCAGAAAGAGAGAGATAGACATAGAAAGATTGCACTCGTCTGTGGAATATAAAATAACAGAGTAGGAGACTAATATTCAAGAATAGTAGAAATAAGTACCAATAGGTTGGCTCCATGGCTTGGAAGCTGGTCTCTCATGCTGGGGAAAAAGGGAGCTCAGATAGAGAAGGGAAAACCAAGTAAAATGTGGTTAGAGATCCCGCGCGGGAAGGGAGATGTGTGTTGAAAGTAGAGTAGAGACTGAACACAATGGCCACTCAATACCCCTATTGCAAGCCACAACACCCAATTGGAGATAGAGAGATCAAAAGGGAATACCCTGCCACAGTGGCAGGGTGGGGTGGGGAGGAGCTGGGATTGGGGGGTGGGAGGGATACTTGGTTTATTGGTGGTGGAGAATGGGCACTGGTGGAAGGATGTGTTTGTGAACATTGTATGAGGGTTAAACAAGCTCGAAAATGTGTGAATCTGTATCTGTATCCTCATGGTGATTCAATAGCTAAAGAGTAAAATAATTTTTTTTTAAAAAAAAGAAAGATGAGCAAGGAGAGGCTGAAAAAATCCTTGGGGACGAACTAGACTGCCAAAACAAAGAAAAACTAAAATGACTGTCTGTAATTTCAATGCACATATGCTGGCATCAGAAGCATCCATCGAGGACCTGATGGTGCAAGCGCAGAAGATCAAGTACAATATCATTGGTCTGACTGAAACGAGAAGACATCAATCTCATTACGCCATCTTCGACACTGAAGAAGAATTGTTCCTCGGAACATGCGACAACAGAGGCATCGGTGGCATTGGTGTCCTTGTCAACACGAACTTGGCCATAAGCACTGATTCATTTGAATGCCTAACAACCCGAATCAGACGATTAAGCTTGAATAGATGTGTCTCACTGCCTGCAGTTTTTATCTTCGTCGTCTATGCACCAACTTCCAACTACAATAAAGAAGAAATTGAGAGATTCTACATGGAACTGGAGAAGTTCTATAAATAGATCTTTATGATATCCAAATGGCTCTGGATGAGTAAGAATTCAATAAGTAATTTATATCTTCCTTTGTTAAAATAAACTTAATTTTCATGAAGGTCAAATAAAATATATACATTCCTTAAACTGAAAGATCATTAGAGAATATCTAGACTTCAAAAAATATTTGGGCCCCTGCCCCATCGGCTGAGTCAATGAACTCCTAACTGAAATTGCATGTTTGCTCCTGGGCTCTGGCTCACCCTGTACAGGGATTGTCTCTACCTTATTCTTTGGTTTAGTTTCCTTCTACCCACCTTCAGTGCTCTGGGATTCTAATATCTTAGGGTTTAGAAAGAATATGTTTTTATTTTTCTCTAAAGACTGAGTAGGGTGCATGCATCAGGGAGTACAAGCTAAAGAACAAAATGAATGAGAGACACTACAATGGCCAGTGAAAACACTTAGGTGATCTGTTACATCCACTTGGATGATGCAATTCCATATTTTCCCGGCATCCTCCAAACAGTTCAAATTATGGCCAAAGAAACCCTTTGATAAAGACATGGTTATCTTACCAATTCTTGATACTAATGGTTCCAACTCTTATTCCTGTAACCACTAGAAGTCAAATTTCAAGACAGCATAATGTAGTAGGAGATGTGCTAGGCTGGAAGTTATGACCAGAAACTCTGCCCCGGACATGAACAAATGTGCCAATTTCTTGGACCTGGTTCCTCATTTGGGGAATGAGTGTGGGGCTTGTTGATTTTCTCATATATCTTAATTCAATTAGCTGTTGGCATCACAAAGACATCATCTGAGAAAAGCCGAAGTCTTTCATCACAGCAAGACAGCTGCCAATTTAACTGATTCCAGAAGTAAGTCATGGGTCAGATTATTTTTGGCTTCTTTGGAAATTTACATTTAAGACTTTGTTGATGTCTATTTCCATTCTCAATTTAGAAGTGCAATGTAAGGATTAAAAATATAGATCTATTTTTTATAAGGGCTCTTGAGAATCTTTTGCTTATTCTACTCAACATATTTATGGAGAAAAATGAAATTCTATGCATTAGATATTGCTGTGAGCACAAGTGTTTAGTCATTAATCCTCAGAGTAACTATTTATCCACACTTAATGCCAAAGGAAGCAGGCCAAGTGAGATCATGTCTAACTAAAATAGAAATTTCAATCTTTAAAAAGCCCACAGAAAAACTCAGGTTCCTTTTATCTGTAAAAAATAATGATGATGCTACCTAACACTAACAATTTATTTGATTCATGCCTACTTTTCCCAAAGTTAATTCAACTATTTTACTTAAATTTGAGGCCCATATTCCAGGCAGTATTGTTGTTGTCTGATCTGTAGGAGCATCATGATTAAAGGCTGTTTCTGTTCAAATGATCCAAAGGCATATAGGAAATTCAGCTCAATATATCATGCAAGCTGGAATAAGATCTTATTAGAAACAGACATTTTAGAAACTCATCCTCTGTGCCATGCCAATGTGTACAAAAAAGGACAATGTCAAAGGAAGTACAGTGGTTTTCTGACATAACTATCTTCAGCCACATAGAGATAGTATCCTAGAGACATTTTACACTGAGATGTGTTTAAAATGCTTGAGTCTCCAAATGGTTACAGTAAACTTTCTGTGGAAAAACCCTGGAGGTCACGTGATTGCCCAGCATATCAAAGCAATAAATGAGAGGGATGGAGAAAAGGAATGAGCCGAGGCTCTGGCTGAGCTCTCTTTAATGGCACCGGAATTCAAACTATTCTTATGCATTGGTTAAATTCTTTTCGCACAATATTTATTGAATTCACAGAGTGAAGAAAAGAGTGCTTCCGTCCAAGGCAGTGAGTAAGGCACAGCGAGTGTCTCGAGACACCAGTTCGAATGCATTTCCTGTGAGTGAGTTTGAAAGGAAAGGTCACACAATATTGAATCATCTCCACATATCCATTGAGATGTCTGTTATTGGATCCACTTCATCTGTCGTGGCCAGCTTTGGCAACACTTTCTCTTCTTTATCTGATTTGTTTCATGAGAAAGTGCCCAGGACAATGTTCCCACCTCTATAGCTGGCATTTATACAGAGACGTTGTTAATATCCATCTGTGCTGCCTGCCACTGACACAATAATAGAGGTGATTCTGGAAAATTACCCAAATGATATATCATTTCACAATCTCAGCCTAAAATAGAGAATTCAAACAAAGAATTGGTGAACCCAAAAATCAATGAGAGAAGAGTAAATATCAAAGAATTCAAATTAAATGCTATGGTAGCAAAACTGTCAATTACCCTCCATTCCTTTATTAATTTGCTTTTATTTATAGGCGCTTTCTGTTCCTTTACTTGGAGTCATTAAGGAAAAACAGCATGGCAGAAGGATGATTGGAGAGATAACTGGCAACCGACCTGTGAGCTATATACGGAGAAAAAGATGCTGATTCAGAAGTCAGGACATTTTTAAACTTTCTTAACATGTCACAAAGGAGATATAATGCAAGCAGAATTATTTCAGAGATCCTGGAAATTTTTTAAAACTTTAGTATATCCTAGTTATTTGGAGGACCAACTCCGGTTGAGAGATGCAGAATGTAGACAATAGATTGAACACAATGGCCACTCAATGCCTCTAGTGCAAACTACAACACCCTAAAGGAAAGGAAGAACAAAAGGGAATGTCCTGCCACAGAGGCAGGGTGGGGTGGGGGGAGGGGGTGAGGTGGTTGGAGGGATACTAGGATCCTTGGTGGTGGAGAATGGGTACTGGTAGAGGGATGGGTACTCAATCATTGATCATTGTATGACTGAAATGCAAGCACGACAGTTTGTAAGTATGTAACTGTACCCCATGGTGATTCACTAATAAAAAAAATTTTTTTAAAAGAAAACTTTAGTATACCCTAGAAATCAGATGTTGATATCTTTGGAGTCAAGAATGTCAATAGCAGACTGGAAAGTCTGATGAATTGACCATCACGAAGAGAAGCTTGGCAGATTTTATTAGACTAGAGTTTCTGCATTACAATTTTTTCCTCTAATTTTGTCCTGTTCCATATCAAATAAATACTTATTTAATAGAAAAACAAAGATTTCTTAAAAAGTAATTTCAGAGGCCAGAACATTAGTGCAGAATCAGGGTATTTGCTTTGCACACAGCCAACACAGGTTCTACCCCCCAAATCCCATCTGGTCCTCTCAACCCCTCCAGGACCAATCCCATGATGCACAATCAGGAGTAAGCTGTAAAAACTGTTGGGTGTGGCCTCAAAACCAAAAATAAATAGATAAATAAACAAATAAATAAAAGTGATTGCATAACTCTATATATTCCCAGCACACTGCATTCGGTTCTTTACCATCTGATTTATTTAATACTAAATGATTGTGGTTAAGATGTTTCTTCCTTTACTTTCAGGATAAAACACATTTTTAATTCTAATGGCATAGGTTATAGATTATAGTGAGAAAAATCCGTGTTTTTCTCACTCAAGTCAAAAACCTTTGACTTGAGTAAAAGTTAATATGTAAAAGTTAATATGCAGAACATTTTGGTGATCATAATTCCTAAATAAAAATTCATTTCATATCACTCAAAACATTGATTAGTACCTGTTTGAAAAGAATCTAAATGAGAGAAAAACCATTCTTAAAACCTACTTTAAGAGCTACTATAGTTTTCCCCCAAAATTATCCACTATTTTTCCACAAAGGCTTAAACTTCTCAGAATAGAATTAATACTTAACTAATGTGGTATGCTTTCTACTTCTCCAGCCAGCCCTTGCATTTCTCATCTTGATGCATTTGTCTATGATCCTCTCTCTCCCTGCAATGCATGCTCAACCAATCAACCTGTACTTCTCTGAGCATCTTGTTCCTGCCTCCTTCTGATCACCTTTACATAATTCTAGCTGGAAATGACACACTACCAGTCACCACAAATACATGCTATTAGATGTCAGGTACTCTCTTCCACATTTTGCATATGGATTTTTTTAATTGTTACAAGAGCTTCCTTAGACAAGCTCAGTGATGAGCATAGTCACCACCACTTTGAATATAATAAAATTGGAAGGTCAAGAGATAGATGGGAAATCACATGGCTGGTAGAGTGCGAGAGATGGGACCTTAGTTCCACCTAGGGATGTTTAGCAGGTGTTCTAGACTCCAGATATGAACCATTTCCTTTGATTATTCACTCTTACCTTGCCTCAGTGCACTTATTTCACCCCTTCTCCAACACTTAGAATGAAGAGGTATGATCTTACTTTGGTCCAGGAAAGTCCAACCTCTCAGAACAAAGATGAAATGAATCATCCTTTTACCTTCTTAGTCCTGAAACATTCTTTTACATTCTTGCAAAGACCCACCCAGTTTATTTTTTGTGTTGCAAACCCCTCTGTGAAAGCCAGGAAAGGGGGAATGGCAGAAAGAAGTTAGAGCTGTTTTGTGTCATTCTATGGCGTCTGTTGGCTTGAGAAAGCTGGCAGCTTAAGGGACGTTACAGCCCTGCCTGTCTGAGATCTGGTTGCTCTGGGAGCTGAAACATGTGGCTCCTGCAGAGGAAGCCCCAAGTAAATGGATGGGGTGACACTCACTTCCTATCTTCCTTTTTGTGGCCTTCACCCTATGCTCTTCTCTTGATTTCCCCATGGCACCACTGACTGTGAGGCTCAGGTTTATAAAGACCGACCGTTACTTTTTGGGAAGAAAAGAAAATCCAAAGCAAATGACATTTTCTCTCTATAATTCAGAAACCTTTTGACGTCTTTAACCCATGTTTCCCTTTGCTATGTGGGGATGCACTAACATTCCCATTGAAAATCCCCTATGGATCCAGGTCTTTTTTAACTCTCTGTAGCGGAAGGCTGATTGCCAGAAATAAATGAAAAACTGGGGCCAGAACAATGCAACAGTTGTTAAGGCACTTGCTTTAAATACGGCGTACCCAGATTAGATCCCCAGCACTATTGCAGGGTTCCTAGAGCATTACAAGAAGTGATCCTTAAGCATAGCCAGTGGTATCACTATATCACTGTCATCCTGTTGCTCATCGATTTGCTCGAGTGGGCACCAGCAATGTCTCCATTGTGAGACTTGTCGTTACTGTTTCTGGCATATCGAATACGCCAGTGGTAGCTTGCCAGGTTCTGCCAGTGATATAAAACTGGGGGAAAAACCCACAAAATAAGAAATACTGGTAAAAGCTAAATGTGTTTTCCTTCTAACAATACTGAAAAATCAGTTTTAATTTAAAAATTCACATTTTTACCCCAAATTCCTCAAATATCAATATATATAGAACTCTGCTATATACAAAGTTAAAATCAGTTCAATTGTGGGAGAAAATAATGAGTTCCAATATTAACAAAGTTTAAGAAATAACCCATTCAAGGTATATAGAATAGGTATTTTGTAAATATTGAAAGTCAAGGAATATTGACTTTCATGTTAAGTAACATTAAGAATTCATGCATAAAATGATAATAACAAAAATCAGGCTCACAATATCACATGATGTCTTCTAAGTTTATCTCAAACATTAAATATATTTTTCATTCAGGCTGTTGTACACGGGACATCAGTTTGGAAAGGGTCAAGTAATTGTATAACAAAACAGTTTGTGTCCAGACCAATACTCTGTTCCTTGTACCTTTCATCAACTAGGAAGTCTCACATTCTGTAACAGTCACAGGCAAACACGAAAGCCAACGGGAAAATGCTCTGGTGGAAATGAGGAGGGAAAGGCCAGATAATCAAAACCAAGTACTTAGTTGCATAACCATGATCCAATTGGTTAGTTCCAAGAACCTCATTTACACCTCTGTAATTGGGCATAGTCAATCAGACAGCAGAAAGCTAAGGGGTGTGGATATGGATATATATAATAACTTAGTTCTAATAAACTTAGGTATATACAAACTTATATCTATCTATTATCTATCTATCTATCTATCTATCTATCTAAATTTATGTCTACATTACTGTTACCTACATGATCTTAACTAAAGATCTGTGCCACTGAAGACATCTGCTGGCCAATATGCTATTCCTTCTCACCATCCACAATAACCCAAAGGAAAGTCGTACCACCTCAGCAAAGGACCTCAGACAGAGTGTAGAACAGGATCAAGAGCAAATACACTGTATCCAGTATCAATTGCTCAAGTCTCAGGAAGCTGGAGTAAAAGGTGTTAGTTACTTCATTCAGACAGTGTCTAGTTATTATTTACCCTGGCTGAGGAATAATTGAGTGAGGAGAAAGCAGTGGAATAACTGTAAGACAACATTAAATATAAGCCATTTTTCCAGGACTCAGACTTCGCACAATAAGGCAGTATTTATTCCTTTTTAGTGTTCCAGAATCCCATTATGTCATTAACTTCAAAGGGAATTCAATTAACACATAGACCTATTTGTCCCCATTGAAGAGAAAATAAAAGGCTGTTATTTTCAGGGCTTTCTGTTGATTTTCATATTATTGCTTAAGATATGAATGATTACCATGTATATGTCTGACTAATTCTGAATGATGATAATCAGGAAATCTTTTTGCCATTTTCAGCAAACCCACTGATAGCTTAATTTCTTTTTTCTTATCCCTTTCACAGAATTGTGGATTTATGGAACACTGGATATTATGATTGATTACAATATTTGTGTTATAATGAATCAGGTGATTGGGGCTATAGTGTTGCTTATAGGATACTGGCTCTGTGTTGCATCTGTCTTGCCCATGAACATGAACAAAGACGTATTCAGCCTTAGAAATTCTAGAAGCAATAAATAATTAAAAACAGAACCTATTTTCTGTGCTTGTAAAAATAACTTTGGGGTCTCAGATGGTAAAACCTGAAATACAGCAGGATAAGTTTCAAAATCAAGACAATTATAGTAAGAACATAAAAAATATTTTTAATTTCCTCCCATAGTTTTCCATCCTCTATATAAAGAGAAGCAAAACATTTTTGGTGGGAGAGTTGTTTCCCATGCAACAACCTTTCAGATATATTCCATAGACAAAGCCCAAAGAAACGAATTTAGAACAAATTTAGAGAATGACTTCACCCATTAATCTGGAGAGCAATGTTTCAGGAATCAAAGCAAGGCAAAGGATACTCTAAAAGAATGAAATCATATACTCTGAAATTCCAATTAAGTTAACACATTAGGCAGTTTGTTAAAAAAAAAGGGGGGGTGTCAAGGAAACTGGTATTTAAAGATTATATAGTGCATTTCAGTTCCTATGAAACTATTTTTGCCAAAACAACTTTAAGTCTTTATTCAAAGGAGAAATGAAAAGATAGATAAAAATTGTCCACTGAGCATATTAGCTTTTCATACTATAGTTATTTTTATTGTTTGCCACAGTTGAAAGTAATTCAATATTGTATCTGTGGCTGAAAATAGACATTTGATATATAAATTGGATTCCACTGCCTTCAGAAATATTTAAACATGTCCACAATTCATAGCTTGACTTTACTATAATTAAATAGATACTATGTCTCCAAGACTTCTAAAATACAGTGTCAAATTGGATGGCAAGATCTACACTACAGAGAAGGAAGAGGTGGGCTAACAGTCAAGGGAACACAGACTAACAACTGTAAATGGCATTAAGAGTGGTTTTCTGGTTTCGTGGCATACAGACTCTCAGAATAGTCTCTGATGATCTTTTGAATTTCATTAGTTCCTGTTGTGATGTCCCCTTTTCACTTCTGGGTTTGGGGGCAGGAGGGATACTGGGATCATCAGTGATGTGAGAATGGGCACTGGTGGAGGGATGGGTACTCAAGCATTGTATGACTGAAACAGAAGCACGAAAGTTTGTAAGTCTGTAACTGTACCTCACGGTGATTCACTAATAAAATCTTTTTTAAAAAAGAACAGTAAAAAAGGGGGAAAAGCCCTTGGAGACCCCGTGCCACCTGGAAAAGCGCCCCCTGCGTCCCGTGCCCGCCCGCGGCAGCGGGACAGCTCGGAGCACCCCCTCCCCGCCGGGCAGGTCCCAGTCATTCGCCCACCGCGCCTGATCCCGCCCTCCCGTGTCCGACAGGTATATTGGCTCTTCCCCTTGGAGACCCCGTGCCACCTGGAAAAGCGCCCCCTGCGTCCCGTGCCCGCCCGCGGCAGCGGGACAGCTCGGAGCACCCCCTCCCCGCCGGGCAGGTCCCAGTCATTCGCCCACCGCGCCTGATCCCGCCCTCCCGTGTCCGACAGGTATATTGGCTCTTCCCCTTGGAGACCCCGTGCCACCTGGAAAAGCGCCCCCTGCGTCCCGTGCCCGCCCACGGCAGCGGGACAGCTCGGAGCACCCCCTCCCCGCCGGGCAGGTCCCAGTCATTCGCCCATCGCGCCTGATCCCGCCCTCCCGTGTCCGACAGGTATATTGGCTCTTCCCCTTGGAGACCCCGTGCCACCTGGAAAAGCGCCCCCTGCGTCCCGTGCCCGCCCGCGGCAGCGGGACAGCTCGGAGCACCCCCTCCCCGCCGGGCAGGTCCCAGTCATTCGCCCACCGCGCCTGATCCCGCCCTCCCGTGTCCGAAAAGGTTAGGGGCGTGTCCTGTCTTTTGGGGGCGTGGCCTTAAAAGTGGGCGTGGCCTGTTTCCAGAGCGGCGGCCGCTAATGCGGCCGCAGATATTTTTCTTACCATTCCACGCATTATCCTTTGGCTACAATTGATTGAACTCATTTCTTCGAAGAACTCCCTCATCATCTTAGTTACTATATGTTGATACTCAACTAACCTAGCCTATCCTAACTTCACAAAAACTGTCAATGAACACATCAACTTGCACGGAAAAGTACTTTGTCAAAAGAGCATAACCAAAAATCTTTAGTCGAGGTTCCTCCCAAGTTAACGAGAGCTCCAGATAGTAAAGCCCATAACAACATGAAGAAACTGAGAAAATCCCCACCACTAGGAGAGAGCCATGAAAATATCTCACTAACCTCAGCAGCGACCTCCCAGAAATACACCCTCCTCTCAGATAGAGAATTCAGAGAGGAAATTGTCAGGATGATTCATGAACTCAACACAACTATGGAACGAACATCCAATAAATTAAGGGAGGATATGGATGCCGCGTTGGAACGCTCCACCAAGATAATCCAGGAAGAAATGAGAGCAGAAATTTCAAAGCTACGAACAGAAGTCACACAACTAAAAGAATCAGTAGATGAAATGAAAATCTCCGTAGGAGCCCTCAATAGTAGAATGACTACAGCCGAAGACAGAATCAGTGAACTTGAAGATGAGCTGCACAAAGCATATAGACAACAGCAAATAATGGCAAAAGACCTCAAAATGGCTCTAGAGCGAGTTAGAGTCCTAGGGGACAACCTCAGGAGAAACAACATAAGAATCATGGGAGTGCCGGAACCACACGGAACCAATCCCAATGAAAAAAACACCATTAAAGACATCATTGCTAAAAAATTCCCAGAGCTAGAGAATGTGGACATCCAGATACAAGGAGTCCGAAGGGTGCCAGCTAAAAGGGACCCAAATAGAAAATCCCCAAGGCATATCATAGTCAGAATGATGGATGCCGTGGATAGAGACACAATACTGCAAGCAGCAAGATCAAAGAAGGAGATCATATACAAAGGCGCACCCCTTAGATTCACAGCAGACCTATCAGAAGAAACCCTCCAAGCCCGAAGACAATGGTGGGATATAGTGAAAAAACTTCATGAAATGAATGCCTCACCAAGAATACTCTACCCGGCTAAACTCTCAGTTAAACTTGAAGGAACCATACATTATTTCATGGACAAGCAACAGCTCAGGAACTTCATAGACTCAAGACCAAATTTAAAAGAAGGACTCAAAGGGCTACTATAAGACAAGGAAAAAGACCTATAAGAACAACAAACCCTACAAAAAAATGGCACAAAATCCAATGACAATAATCTCTCTTAATGTTAACGGGCTAAATGCACCAATCAAGAGGCATAGAGTGGCAAAATGGATTCGGAAACTAAACCCAACCTTCTGCTGCCTACAAGAAACACATCTGAATAGCCGGAACAAACACAGACTAAAAATCAAAGGATGGAAAACAATCCTGCAAGCAAACAGCCCCCTCAAAAAAAAAGCAGGGGTGGCCATACTAGTATCCGATAGCATTGATTTCAGGCTGAAAAAGATCAGAAGGGACAGCAAAGGTCATTTTATATTCATCAAGGGATATGTGCAACAGGAAGAAATCACACTCCTAAATGTATACGCACCTAATGAACGACCAGCGAAATACTTAAAAGAACTCCTAACAGAATTTAAGGAGGACATAACTAGCACCACGATAGTAGTTGGAGATTTCAACACTGCCTTATCACCTCTGGATAGATCGACAAGAACAACACTCAGCAAGGAAACGAAGGCCCTGAAGGAAGAAATGGAGGAGACAGGGCTAATAGACCTATACAGGGCTATATACCCCCAAAAGAAAGAATACACATTCTTTTCCAGTGCACACGGAACATTTTCCAAAATAGACCATGTTCTGGGCCACAAGTTATACCTTAATAGAATTGGAAAGATAGAAATTGTATCAACTATCTTTTCAGACCATGATGCACTGAAGATGGAAGTTAATCATGCACAGACTCGGAGAACCAAATCAAACACTTGGAAATTAAACAACTCACTATTGAACAATGAGTGGGTCACGGAGGAAATCAAGAAAGAAATTAAGAGATACCTCGAAACAAATGAGAATGAAGACACAAGCTACCAGAACCTATGGGACGCAGCTAAAGCTGTGTTAAGGGGAAAATTTATAGCTCTGCAAGCCTTCCTCAGAAAGGAAGAAAGGGCCTATATAGATAGTTTGACGTCGCAGCTCAAGATCTTAGAAGAGGACCAGCAAAAGGAACCCAAACCAGATCGAAGGAAAGAAATAATAAAACTTAGAGCAGAAATTAACGATATGGAAACCCGAAAAACAATCCATAAGATCAATGAAACAAAGAGCTGGTTCTTCGAGAAAATAAATAAGATTGATAAACCGCTAGCAAGACTCACAAAGAAAGAAAGAGAGAAAACCCTAATAAACCGAATCAGAAATGAAAAGGGGGACATCACAACAGAAACCAAGGAGATTCAAAGGATCATCAGAGACTACTTTGAAAGTCTGTATGCCACAAAACAAGAGAACCTAAAAGAAATGGATGAATTCCTTGACTCCTACAACCTCCCAAGACTGAGCCAAGAAGACGTGAAATACCTGAATAGGCCCATAAATATCAAGGAAATCGAAACGGTAATCAAAAGTCTCCCCAAAAACAAAAGCCCAGGTCCAGACGGATTCACTGGCGAATTCTTCCAAACATTCAAAGAAGACTTGTTGCCAGTTCTCCTTAAGCTTTTCCAGGAAATCGAAAAGACAGGAACCCTGCCGAACAGTTTCTATGAGGCACATATCTCCCTAATACCAAAAGCAAACAAAGACACCACTAACAAAGAAAATTATAGACCAATATCCTTGATGAATACCGATGCGAAGATTCTCAACAAAATACTAGCAAATAGAATCCAACAACTCATCAAAAAGATCATACACCATGACCAAGTGGGATTCATCCCAGGGATGCAAGGTTGGTTTAACATTCGGAAATCAATCAACATAATCCATCACATCAACAAAAGTAAAGATAAAAACCATATGATCATATCCATAGATGCAGAAAAAGCATTTGACAAGATCCAACACCCATTCATGATAAAAACTCTCACCAAAATGGGTTTTGGAGGAACTTTTCTCAAGATAGTCAAAGCCATCTACCATGAACCTATGGCGAGCATTATCATCAATGGAGAAAAACTAAGGGCTTTTCCTCTGAGATCGGGGACAAGACAAGGATGTCCACTCTCACCACTTCTCTTTAATATAGTACTGGAAGTATTAGCAATAGCCATCAGGCAAGAAAAAGATATTAAGGGGATTCAGATTGGAAAGGAAGAAATCAAGCTCTCACTATTCGCAGACGATATGATACTATACCTAGAGAAACCTAAAAGCTCTAGTAAGAAACTCTTAGAAATAATTGACCTATACAGTAAAGTCGCAGGCTATAAAATCAATACCCAAAAATCCATGGCCTTCCTATATGCAAACAATGAGACAGAGGAAAGGGACATGAAAAAAGCAATCCCATTCACAATTGTGCCCCAGAAAATCAAATACCTTGGAATCAGCTTAACTAAAGAAGTAAAGGACCTCTACAAAGAAAACTATAAAACGCTACTTCATGAAATAAAAGAGGACATGAGGAAATGGAAAAATATCCCCTGCTCATGGATAGGGAGAATAAACATTGTCAAAATGGCAATACTCCCCAAAGCATTATACAGATTTAACGCGATCCCTATGGGGATACCCATGGCATTCTTCAAAGAAGCGGAGCAAGCAATCCTGAAATTTATATGGAACAATAAACGCCCACGGATAGCTAAAACAATTCTTGGGAAAAAGATGATGGGAGGCATCACCCTTCCCAACCTTAAACTCTACTACAAAGCGGTAACAATTAAAACAGCATGGTACTGGAACAAAAGCAGAACTGCAGACCAATGGAACAGGGTGGAATATCCCCACACACAACCTCAAATGTATGATCATCTAATCTTTGATAAAGGTGCAAGAGATGTGAAGTGGAGCAAGGAAAGTCTCTTTAACAAATGGTGCTGGCACAACTGGACAACCACATGCAAAAAAATGGGCTTAGAACTCGATCTGTCACCATGCACAAAAGTCAGATCAAAATGGATTAAAGACCTCAACATCAGACCACAAACCATAAGGTACATTGAAGACAAGGTAGGCAAAACCCTGCAGGATATTGAAGATAAAGGTATCTTCAAAGATGACACGGAACTAAGCAATCTAGTAAAAACAGAGATCAACAAATGGGACTACATTAAACTAAAAAGCTTCTGCACCGCAAGAGATACAGTGACCAGAATACAAAGACTATCCACAGAATGGGAAAGGATATTTACACAATACCCATCAGATAAGGGGTTGATATCAAGGGTATATAAAGCACTGGTTGAACTCTACAAGAAGAAAACATCCAACCCCATCAAAAAATGGGGCGAAGAAATGAACAGAAACTTTACCAAGGAAGAGATACGAATGGCCAAAAGACACATGAAAAAGTGCTCTACATCACTAATCGTCAGAGAGATGCAGATCAAAACAACCATGAGATACCACCTCACACCACAGAGGCTAGCACACATCCAAAAGAACAAAAGCAACCGCTGTTGGAGAGGATGTGGGGAGAAAGGGACCCTTCTACACTGCTGGTGGGAATGCCGGCTAGTTCAGCCCTTTTGGAAAACAGTATGGACGATTCTCAAAAAACTTGAGGTTGAGCTCCCATTTGACCCAGCAATACCACTGCTGGGAATATATCCCAGAAAAGCCAAAAAGTATAGTCGAAGTGACATATGTACTTATATGTTCACCGCAGCACTGTTTACAATAGGCAGAATCTGGAAAAAACCCGAGTGCCCTAGAACAGATGACTGGTTGAAGAAACTCTGGTACATATATACAATGGAATACTATGCAGCTGTCAGAAAAAATGAGGTCATGACGTTTGCATATAAGTGGATCTACATGGAAAGTATCATGCTAAGTGAAATGAGTCAGAAAGAGAGAGACAGACATAGAAAGATTGCACTCATCTGTGGAATATAGAATAATAGACTATAAGACGAACACCCAAGAATAGTAGAAATAAGTACCAGGAGGTTGTCACCATGGCTTGGAGGCTGTTCTCTCATTCTGGGCAACTCAGAGAAGGGAACAGCAAGTAAAATGTGGTTGTTGGTCATGTGGGGGAAAGATGATGCGGGCCAAATATAGACTAGAGACTGAACGCAATGGCCACTCAACACCTTTATTGCAAACCACAACACCTAACCAGAGAGAGAGAACAAAAGGGAATTCCCTGCCATAGTGGCAGGGTGGGGTGGGGGGAGACGGGACTGGGAAGGGGGGGTGGGATGTTGGGTTTACTGGTGGTGGAGAATGGGCACTGGTGAAGGGATGGGTTATCAAACTTTGTAAGGGAGAAACATGAGCACAAAAATGTATAAATCTGTAACTGTACCCTCACGTTGACTCACTAATTAAAAATAAACTATTAATAAAAAAAAAAAAAGGGGGAAAAAGAGTGGTTTTCTGATAACTGGGAGCCGTGTTCTCAACCTGTGAGTCACAATTCAACCATCAGGATAGTTGATTCCAAGTGTTGTACTCAAGCAAAAAGTAATGGATCAAGTAGTTGTGTGCCACTACTCTGGCTATATAATCACTGTATCACTGTCATTCCGTTGTTCGTCAATTTACTTGAGTGGGCACCAGTAACATCTCTAGTACACTCAGCCCTGAGATTTTAGCAGCCTCTCCTTACTTGTCTTTCCTAATGATTGGAGGCTCTTTCAGGGTCAGGGGAATGAGACCTATTGTTACTGTTTTTGGCATATCGAGTATGCCACGGGTAGCTTGCCAGGCTCTGCCACGCGGGCGGGATACTCTTGGTAGCTTGCTGGGCTCTCCGAGAGGTATATATCTGTTACTGTATTTGGGATATGAATACACCATGGGGAGCTTGCCAGGCTCTCCCAAGCAGGCAATAGACTTTCAGTAGCTTGTCAGGATTTCCAAGAGGGAGAACTAGGCTATTAGATGTCCTTGGAGGGGACGGGTTGCATTTCCCTCCCCGCCCCAAGCAGAGTTTAAACAGTTGAGGACCTCCGGAACCCAGCCACGGCAATGCTCAGGGCCACTCTCCACATATTCGGACAAGTCTCACACATGGGGGAGCTGGCAGAGGAACCCAGGTGTGCAGGACCTAGGACGGAGATCTCCAAGGCTGCTCGGATCGAGACTGGGCCTCTTCCACCCAGATCCCTCATTTTCAGTAACTAGGCAACTGCACCCAGAAACTGCCCCCGGTGCCGTGTAATCCCATCAATGGATGGCCAACATCCAGAAACTATAAAACCAAGCTCCGGGAAGTGGGCAGCCACATTGGATAAATATAAATAAATATATATAATATAATATAAATATGAATTATATTTATTTATAAATATATAAACAAATATCATTTATATAATAAAGACAGACTACCACAAATATTCAACTTGAATCTTGAGATAAATAAATTTAAACATCACCCCTAAAATGTACCATCTGTATTGTTTAGGTGTAAAAAATCTTCCAGGGGCGGCTGGGGGAGAGCCCCAGCAGCTCTCCCTCTCGCTGCCCGAGTTCGAGGGTGGTCCCGGGCTGCTCTCCCTGCTGGGGTGGCCCAGACCATGGGGCATACAGAAGAGGAAATGAGGGCCAAGTCTGTTGATCGATCAGTTGCCGTTTATTCCATTCTTTCCACACACGTGTTCCAGTCTCTCTGAGCTCCCTATTCTAAGTCTCACACTGCCCCTCATTCCTGTCTCCTCCTGTCTCCCTCATTCCTCGATCCCGATCCCAATTCTCTGGATTATCCTTCTCCCCACTAGTCTCTCCACCTCTACTAGTCTCTCTCCAACTTGCCCTCTGGGCCCATGCTACACCCAGTCTGGTAGCAAAATCAATATAAGAAAGCCCTTCCTGAGGGCCCATCAGGTTCAGAAGAACCACTACCTAGAGGTATTCCAAAGCCCTTCCTGACTTCCCAGGGCAAAATACCTCTTAAAGTGTTTTTCTTTTTTCCCAGTCCCAAAACTCAATCAACATCTTAATACTAGTTATTTTTGTATGGACACAGTAAGAGATACTGAACTTTCAAGAGAAATTTAAAATAAGATTGCTATTCAATTTCTGCCAATATAAAAACATCAAAGCAAAAAGTTTAATCAAACTATGTTACAGTATTAGTTCAAGTGAAACACGTTAAATCTGGGAAAATATTATTGATTAAAGCCTTTAGCAGGTCATCTAACAGCTTTGGTTGTCATACTGTATGATACTCTGCTGTGTATAAATTCATGATTTTCTCTTAAATCAACTAAATACAAAGATAATTTGCCCACTTTTATTTCTACTCTTGTCCTACCTTCTTAAATTGTAGATCACAAGCTAGAAAGGTTCACATGACTTGTTTTAAAATGGTAGTGAAGAATAACTTTATTTGGGATCTATCATCAGTCAATGATAGACCAGTCATGTCCATATCTTATTCTTAAACATCTATCCCCCAAAATACAATAAGCTTTGATATTTAAGTCAATTCTTGGTGCTTTGTTATGGCAACTCTAGTATTAAACTATACATCAAAAATAAATAAGAGCATTAAGACCTTCTATAAGTTTCTTAAGTTAAAAGAGCAATAAATTTTGTTAAATAAGTTTTAATTTGCAATTTTAAAAGCTTCAACATGCATATATCACATATACAGTATATAGTTTGTATAAAGGAAATGGATTATATATACATAGGTATGCATGTATTATATACACACATACATACACACATATATGTATATACATATATATGAGAGAGAACTTATAATTAAAAAAAAAAAACCAAAGTATTATTCAATGCACCATCAGGCCAGAGAGAAATTACCACCTAATTTGTTTTGAGTAGGAATTACGGGTCTCCAGGATGAATTTTTCCTTTGGGAAGCTAAAAGATGCATGAGAGTTCTAATGCATAAAGACCTCAGAACCACAACCTTGCTTTGGAAACTGCTTACCAAATTACTGTGAAATTCTTCGCTCACATGCAGAATATGAATTTTCAAATTAGGAAATTACAATCATTTGAAGATCGAGAGGGTCAGAATATTAGGCCAAATTCAAGTAATATGTGACTATTTTCTTCTATTCACGTTACTTATAGCGATTAATTCAAGTCAAGAAATTACATGTTTATAGAATCAACTGGCAATTACTTTACTTAGAGCAATCTTGATCAAGCTGAGTTTGTACATGTGGACAAATTTTGCTAATGTGGTTGATTTACATCAATTAGTGATAACATATTTGGGATTTTTAAAAGGCAGAGAAGGGATGCTCTGATATAAGAGGGCATCAAGATCCCTAATCAAACATTAATAAAACCTTTACAGGTTGAGTGGTCTAGTTTCTTCTTAGTCATTCCCTAAAGAAAAATTTTTATAGGAGATTCAGGGAAAATGTGATTGTATCAATTAGATTATTATATACAAATCATATGTGAATCAAACCACTTTACAAATGTTCTGGAAACAGATGACAATTGTTCATTTTCATGTCCTTATATTTAGGATACTGATTGGTACGCTGTATTGAGTGACAGGTAGTTATTGAAGTGATCAATGTTATGTATCATATCAAATGAAGCCCACCTCCTGAAAAAATAAAGCAAAGTATTTTGGTCCTGGGAGGTAAAAAGCTTGCAAAATAAAATAAAAATCTATTATCTTTGTCTTAGAACCACTGGTGCCATTGCTTTGAGCGTAGCCCTTTTTCATGGGTGATGAGCTTCTATTAATTTTATCACACGCTCCCTGAGGCCACTCAGAGATCTGGCCACAGCAATGTCTCCGCCTTTTATGTTACCTGGCATTTCCCAGGCACCAAATCCTGGCTTTTGGAATCATCCTTGCCTGTTATTGACCCTTTTTATTAACTTCTACCTGGTCACTTGCTGGACTTTTAACTTTTATTTGATTCTGCTTGCAATAACCCGCAGATATAATACAACCTATTTTATCTCTGCTTATGACTCAGGGCGAAATACCCTACTCGAATAAAAGGGGTGGGCAGGCAGGATGTTGGGGGTCTCAGCCCAGAAAGATTTTAGGAAGACAATATAAGGTATTCAGAGGGGGAGGGCCAAACAGATAGGAAACTAAAGCATTAGATGCTTTTTCTTGATTGAAATTGAACATAATCATGAAGAAATCTGACATGTATTTCCTCTTTCCAAAGTAAACCTCCACCATCCTTCCATAACCCACCCTGACACATGCAGCTTCTCTGTGTGGACAACACCCAAGGATGTGCCTTCTGGGACCATCTAGAGATGCTTCAGTCTTCATGCCTTCTCCAGTGGTCCCCTCAGCCACGGCAAGGCAGGGCAGGAAGCTGGCAGGTCCACATCCTCTTCTTGTCTGCTCAGAGGATGCTTATCCTGCCTGCTACTGCTCTTAAGGCCTTACATTTTCCCATTTTCCCTGGGATAAACTCATCTATTGCCCCTAGACACAGGCTATTAAGACAAAGTACCTTAAAGTTCTCATGGAACCTTCTGTGACAGCTGACTCAAGAGCTTGAGCCTTTCATCTTCAGACAAAAAAAGAAAAAGAAAAAAAAGATTAAAAATTCCTTTTCCTTCTTCTCATTCTGGGCCTCATGCGTATTGCTATTATTAACTTACATGTGGATTGTTCAACATGTTTGATGATAACACTAATAACAGTCAGTGTTCTATCACCTGGAAAATAGACATGCAAGTTCCTGATTTACGATAGACCATTGTGCTGGTGTTTATTTAGTTTTCATAACATGCACTCCGAAGCAGTTCTGTTCAGTGGGTTCAAATCCCATCAGCCAGGTTTTGAGGCTCTGATCCTGGTGTTGAGCTTCTCCTGAGTTCTAATTCACACAGGTATAGGTCTTCTGATCTCAAGCCCGGTCGACACTCTCGGAGGGTGCTGCCAACTCCTCACACTCTCCCTGACATTGGGGAACACAAATGGTCAAGTTAGAAGTTAATTATTTCATACTAGGAAAAATTCCTGACACACTTCCTCCAAATAAGGGTGGCTCTAAATGCATTTTGATTACATTGAAACCCCATTTTATTTCAATCTTTATTAAATCAGATAAAATGCAATCTGATGATGATGATGATGATATGATGATGATGATGATGATGATGATGATGATGATGATGATGATGATGGTGATTTGTGACACTGAGGTTAGAACCCAGGGCTTCATATAACCAAAACAAGAACTCTACCACTGAGATACCCACACCTCTGATCACTCAGCCACTCTGTCTCGAGTCTTAGAATTCATTTCAAAATATGCTTCTGTAAAATACAATTTACCTGTGGCAAGCAGACATTTGACAAGAACTCCCTCTAGTCCACAGTGTCTGCAAGGGCAGGGATTTTGTCTCTGACCCTTCAGAGTTTCTCCCAGTGTCTGGTTCATAGTATTCTCTAAAAAAAAGTTCTGGATAAAGGGACAAGATTAATATGGAGTTTTTAAATAGAAACCTGAGCTGTCTTTGCAGCTGGAATTCATAGATTCTGTCTACTTGCTTAAGCATGTAAGCACAGTGCTGGAGTGATAGTACAGTGGGTAATGCCAGCGGGTAGCACATTTGCTTGCATGCAGCCGACCCGGGTTCAATTCCTGGCATCCCATATGGTCCTCCAAGCACCACCAGGAGTAATTTCAGAGTGCAGAGGCAGGAGTAATCCCCGAGCATTTCTGGATGTGACCCAAAAAGAAAAAAAAAAGCATGTAAGCAACCACGTCTTATATTTTGCTTTTGATAAATAAATAATTGTTAGAAAATAAAATTTTCAGGGATTGAGGCACTTTTCTTTCATGTTGCCAACCTGAGTTGACTGATTTGACGAATTCTGGCAATAGGTTCTCTGAGCACCACTGGGAGTGAGCCCCTAGCACAGAGCCCCTGGGGCTGCAGGTCATGTCCTCCCCACACACACCACCACCACCAAACAGAACAAAACATAAAACTTTCAAACACAAAGGGACTGTGGGAAGAGACCTAGTAAGTCTGATTGTTTCAAACTCCCGGAACCACAATCTGAATTTAGGCTTGTGCTCTGGACCGAGCCCCAGACCTTCAGCCACTGCTCTGTGAACTCGGCTCTCTCTGGAGGCTGAGAGAGGTTGAAGCCACTGCTCTCCCACCTTGCTTTAGGCTACTGCTCCACTGGCAATGTGCAGAACAGAAACTCTCCACGGCTGTCAAAAGGCTGAAGAACACTGATCTAGAAGATTCCAGCATGGGACCTGAGTCCTAGCCAGGGTCACCCAGAAATGTGTAGTTGCCAATGACATTATACACAAACGACAACTCTCAGCTTCCTGCACTGTCCAGGCCATGGCTAAAGGGACAGCACACATGTCAGGTATATGTGACCCAAGAGAATATGAGGACTGGCTGGGGGACTAGACAAAATATCAAGACCAGGGATCCAGTCCCTGGACACGGGGCACCAAGCTTCTGAGCCAAGGCCTGAGCTGGGAGTTCGGACCCCACCCCCAGCTTCTCACAGAACAGGCTCTGCGCAGCCCCAGGGGGTCCATCAAGAACAACATATGTGCTTCCCCGACAGAGGCAGAGCTGCTCCACAGGGAGAGTTGCTGTTTTGCATTTTATACTTTGGGATGAACTTTAAGGAAAAAATTCACTACCAACGGTGGCAGGACAGATCGCTTTTGTTGAAGGCTGGTTTCTACTCTGTCAAACATTCATCTGTGGCAAGGTGTGCCTAACCCAGTGGAGCCTATTATGCAACTTTGTGAAGCACTAATTAGGCTTCTTACCGTTTTGAACCTGCAATATACACACATGTTAATCTCGGAAGAAAACAAAAATTAGAGCCTCTTTCCACATTAGGCACAGGGGGCCATTAAGCCTTTCTGCATTTCCTGGGAAACATCCCCGCTGCAGGAAAAGCTGTTGGGGGCCACTCTGGGCTCTGTGGGGAACAGGACACCCTAGAGAGCATGGCAGGAGGCAAGAGGCCAGAATTTCCCTGAAAACTCCATTCCCTCGCAAGCTCAGCAAGCATCGGAAAAGCCTTTCCACAGAGCCTCTTCAGCTGCTGTTTCTAGAACAATCTACACACTTGGTGCAGGGGGAACAAAAGACTTCCGAGGCCCTGGGATTCTTGCCACCAGGCAGGTCCTCTCTCATTGGAGGGAACGTTTGTCCTCTTACAACACCGTATGGTGGCTGGTACCCCAGACCCTCAGACTCTTCCTAGATTCTGAGTTTCTTGTAGTCTCAAGATCTGAGACTTGTAGGCCTATAGAAGGTCTAGTCTTCTATTGTTGTTTTGTTAAGAAATATACATGCTGTGTTCCAGAGATTCTGAGGCAGAGGTCAGACCCCCCCAGTGGATGGTGCCTACTTTCTCATCTCATCCGTGGCAGCACTGGCACTTTCCGATATTTTCGATCAGTGTCATTCTCACTTCTGAGAGATGAGCTGTTCTGATGTGCATTTCCCAGATGATCAGTGACCAGGGGCACTTTTGTGTATGTTTACTGGCTGTCTGCGTGCCTTCCTCGGGAAATGTTTGTCCATCTCCTCTCCCCATTCTGAAAAGAATATTTGAGGTTTCTGTTAGTGCTGTGCATTGGTGTTGGGCCTGGGTACATTGGTGATGGTGAGGTGTGTACTCATAAACATTAATGCTATTTGCTAAATATTGAGGCCAGATTGATAGTGCAGGCCTGGTTTGATCCCCAGCACTGCACGTGTGTAGGATAACATTGGCTTGCCCTTCCTCCCTGGCCGCTGGGATCTTGCGTTTGTTGATTGAACCCTAACTTGTCAATTACCTTTGTCTCCTGATCAGAATCTGACTTGTAAATATTGTCTTTCTCTTCTCTTTACTGTCCTTTGCATGGTTAATTATTTCAGAGTAATTGCTTTTTGTATGGATACAGAAGACAGTTAAAAAGACAAGCCTGTGGCTTGGGAGCTGATTGTCTCCAGATCATATACATCCTGGACATCTGCTCTCTCAACTTAAGCCTCAATTGCCCTTACTTCCTAGATCCCCCAAAGCAGGGTCCCATTGAGGGACTGGATGAACCCAGAGCAAGTGGAGAGATATGAGATACCCTGGCATTGGATGAACCCAGAGCAAGTGGAGAGATATGAGCTACCCTGGCATTGAAATGGACCTGGTCAAAGTGCCCTAATGCTTAACTATAAGTTAAGAGCTTGGTCATGAACAAATTCTGTCATGATCCAAAAGTAATAACTAGATATGGACCCTGCTGGGGTTATGAATGATTTATCTGACCTGAGCACTGTAGTCCCAGTCTGTGGTGAGTCACCTTATAAACCTCAAAGTGTCTATTACTTGTTCATACAGAATGGTAAATATTAGGAAGTCAAATTAAAGATGCTAATAAAGTTGCAGGTCTAAGGAGAGGAGAAACACACCTGAAGGGCTGTTTTGTACTTGTGGGCTGCAGGTGGTTGTGAAGATTGGAAAAACATTTTTGATCGCGCTTCCCTTGCGAGGCATGGTTGGGGAGGCATGAGAAAAGGATCAAAAAGAGGGGCTGCGGGGAGAACGAGGGCATTGAAGCAGAGAAGATTGAAGGAGAGACACAGAGACAGAAGAGGATGGGAGATTGGGGGGATAGATATGGAGAGAGACAGGAGACAGGAGTAGATTGAATGAGACAGAGAGTTTGAGGAAAATTGAGGGAGAGACAGAGACAGAGAGTGGCTGGGGAGATTGGAGAGGAGTCATAGAAAGCATTGTAGAGTGAGTTAGAGAGAGGGTTGGAGAGAGCTGGGGGAGACGAAAGATTGAGTAAATGACAACTAATCAGCAACTAGCTCGTTCTTCCTTCATCTGTCCAAGGCAACAGCTATCTGGGGTGGAGAAGCAGTTTGAGAGCACTGAACATGAGCGGCAAGAGGGAGCTGCCTGGAGTGCCCGTGAACATCTTTTCATGTGTAATCCCCGTGGTGTGAGGGGTTTACACAGCCCGAACATGGGATTTACACACATGTGTGACCACGTAGTCCCCTGATCCCAGCTGGGTATAACCCAAACTCCAATATTATGAGTTTAATATTTAAAGTATAGTGATAATTTAAAAAATCGAAATTATCTAAGACCGACATATGATTTATTATATATACATATACACATGCATAAGTATAACTACATACTATGCACATATTACATATATGTACATACTATGCATTAACACATATAATCATTATATCATTACCATTAGGAATGTATCAAGATATGGAGTAATTTTAACCACTTGTTCACATCTCAGACATAATACTCAACTGAAAATACTTTATCATTCACTGGTTCTCTCAGCCAACTATTACTACTAAACAAAAGCCTACATTCATCTAGTTTTAATTGCTAAAACATGACATGATCATTCACCTTTTTAGGCTTAAAGTATATTAAAAAATTTAAAATACAAAAAGGAAAGTAGATTAAAGATGAAACCAGAGAGTATTTAACCCAATTCAAAGCAGCACAACCTGCACATTCCCCCTCAAGGCAAAGCTACAGATTCTCCTTGACTTTTCTGATCAGGCTGTGGCATTGCTACATCTACTGTCCTGTTTGATACTCATTGTTTTTGTAGAATCTGAAAGGCAATTTGGTTTTCAATCTAGAGAAGAGGAAAATAAAATTCTCAGAGATGGGCTGGAATGTCATGGAAGCCAGAGCTGCTCTACCATCCACTGCGGAGACTCTACTATGCTACTTGACTCTGATCTGCCAAAGCTTAATGGCCAAAAGTTGAATTAATTCCACAACTGATGAAGACATGCAGCAGATACTGAGGAAACAAAGAATGTAAGTGCTATCAAATATCTTTCACCTGTAGGTCAGTAAAATTGCTGAGTCAGTCTATTAGTAAGGTAGCATCAATTCTACTCAGGGGCAACTCATGAATATAATTGGCACCCTAAAAGTCAAAACAAGCCCCCCAAATAACTCTGATTCAACAATCCCCCACAATTAAAATGATGTGACATGGGGTTGGGGAGATAGTACAGTGGTTAGGGCATAGGACTTACATGTAGGGCCCTAAAGTTTTTCCTGGAAGCCCTTGATCACAGCCACAGTGGCGAAGAGGGGAGACATGGGGGACGGTGGTTCCTGGAGCAGCATCACATCCTCAGACCTTAGAATTCAACCATCAAGCTTGAACAGAGAATGGCCAGAACTGGTCTCTGAACCCCCTGAGAACTACCAAGGAGACCCCCCTCCCAAAATTTTAAATTAAAAATCTAAGATAATACGGCAAGTGAAAAGGTGGCCAGATTACACAGGACATGAAGGACAGTGAATCTCAGAACAAGCCTCTTATCTCTCAGTTCTGGTTTAAGGCCCCTCCCCCAAAATGTTGATTGGGTATAATTTGAGGTGGCAGCCATTTAATCCCCTGGAAATCCACTTTTTCAGATTCTAAACTCATGGCCTCTCCTCCTTCCTCAACTACCTATGAAGTGATCACTAAAAACAATGCATGTCAAAAATTTCTTTTAAATAAACATGTTAACTTTTTATGTGAATGCAGGCTCTTTTCATTATTAGTCCCCCAAAACTCAGATCTGATTTATTTTCATTCTTACACTCCTCTGCCATCCTAACCTGATTCAGATGACACAGACTCATTACATTAGAATCATACAATTTTAAATATTTAAATCTGACCTAATTTAATCTAATATTTAACCTGAATTTCTCCCCATGTGCTTTCAACCCTTTCCTTCTTGGAGTGTCTTTGTTGTCTAATGAGAAAAACTGGTCCCACTCCTCTCTCTAACCTCTCTTTATGCATCTGCAAACAGTTGCCAGGTGCCCCTCGGCCTTCTCAGCTGAAGATTGAACATTCTCCAGGTTCCCAGCCTTTTCTTTGAGGCCCCATTTTCCAGGCTCTTCATCATTTTTTGTTGCTCTCTTTTGAAAGCTCTGGCAGACGCATCTACATTTTAAAAAGTGTGCCATCCCAAATGGAACACGAAGCTCCAATCAAGAGCTACAGATTGCCAATTGGAGTCCAATAAGCACATTATTTATTTTATCCCTGACAATTCTGCTAACACAACACTGGGGCAGTGGTTTCCTCAACCCTCCTTTTATTTTTGAACACTACGATGCTCCTGACTTTTTCTAGGATGTTAATTGGCCCACACTAGAGCTCCTGTGGACAAAATTAGTCAAATCCACTTACTACACTTTCTGCTCATCACATCAACTAGGACAAAATTTCAAAAACCATTTGGTAACTCGATAAATATGGGTGGCAATGAACATGACTTGCCCACCAAAATGATAATGTTTTTACTCTTTTTGCATTTGATGGAAGACGTGAATCTTCCGTTTATTATGATCCATGCAGGAATAGCACATCTGTGGCTGCCTCCCATGGGATCACTTCAGGAACTCAATAAAATCACTTTTTTGAAAGTAAGTTGTATATTTGAATGAGATGGGTAAATAAGGCTTACCTGAACTTTATTTGCATAATGTAGCTCTTCATTTACATGGATGTTTCTGGACTCTCCACCAGAAAACTAGAAACACAAACCATGAAACTAATTACCGATGAACTTAAAATCAATTACTGTATGTAATGTGCAAGATGACCTTATGAAATTTAGCTGGACTGTCAAACTTGCTTAATATTAGATTTTCCAGGACGAAGTCTGAAGGAAATATGAAATGATTTGGCAAGGTCAGTGACTACAATGCAGGAAGTCTTGATCTTCTATTGTATCTGCTGAGCAGAATAAAATTCTACCTGCTGTTATGATGTCAAAACACCAGCCAGGCAACCAGCAACTATAACAGGACTTTCTTTGTGGGTAACTAGGAAATGAGAACAAAATATGTAACTTCATGCAGTTCAGGAGATGGGATTTAAAGAGACCTGAGGTAGAGATGATTCCCTTTTATCCTATAAGTATTAGGAAGATTGTATCATTTCATCTTATCAGCCAAGATAAAATTCTATTGCCACAATATTACACACTGGGAAGATATTCAATGCATCAGTAACTGGAGCTATTCTTCCTTAGCTATTCAGATGAGCAATGATTTCAAGTTTAAATATAGATGTTTCTGAAAGGAATGGATGAAAGAACAAGATAGATCCAGGTATTCCTCTAGAATTTTAACCATGCCAGAACAGTTGAAGCATTGTAGAATGCAATTTTTTTTTTAAACTTGGAAAACATCTTCCTTGTTCAATATTTTTCCATTGAAAACAGAACCAAAAGGATCTTCGTCAAATCTTTAAGAATATCACTGATTAAAATAAATGTCTTTTCAAAGTAAGCCTCAGAGATAGTGCTTATTGCGTTACCAAATCCACATTGTAAATACTAAACACTTTAGAAAGAGTTAATGATGATAAAATACACTTTAAGTATACAACCATAGCCCAACTAAAACTGCTTTATGCCCTTTTTCATGACAGATTACTGCTGCTGTTACTGTTATAACTGAGATTGTTTTCTCAGAATATTCAAATATAGATCTAGACCAGACTGATTAGGTGAGTCTCATACATGAAAGTTTCACGAAAGAAACTTTTTGATAAAATGAGACCAAGACCAACCCCTTAGAACTTAGAGACAGAGACAAACTCTAAAGAGAAGGCAGACTGCAATTAGAAGCGAAAGGTCTACTGATTGCAACCATCCATGACATGAACATTTCCCTGCCATGAGTAACTGTGTCCAAAATCCTACTAATTAGCCACTGTCACATTCTTTCTCCTCTTTGTCATGTCCCCTAACCTAGGTTTAAGAACCAGAACCAAGCTTGGAGAGACAGATAACAGCCTGGCGTCCTGGATCCATGCTGGTCAACTCTACGATAAAGCCCCTATTTTTCTCAAAAGGTGGTGACATTGATTGGTTTCTAATCATCATACAAAAATACTGACTCCATTCCATCTTTTAAAAGTAGGGCACAGTGCTATATAAAGGATTAAATCCAAGAATGATTTCAACTTGACCACATGGCAACATTTGATACTATAACCAGGAGCCACCCTTGACCATGAGTCATTTAGTCTATCAGAGCCGCTTTAACTTCTGATATTTATCATATTTCAAAAATAATATTTAACATATGTTCATGGATTTATTGTTGTTATTGTTAACCCACTGATGCTCAGGGTCTACTCCTGGCTCTGCACTTAGGAATCACTTCTGGCAGTGCTTGGGGGACCATATGGGATGCCAGGGATTCAAAACTTGGCTGGCCATGTGCAAGATAAGCACCCAACAAAACATACTATCTCTCTGGCCCTTGATGGCTTCCTTTTTAAGTCAATAATTACGGGTTGTGTATTCAGACTCAAGCTGCCTTAACCTAAGACAAGAATATATTATTCAGAAATAATGTTGTGTTCTATGACTCAAGTTCATGAATATATAGCACAACTTAGGGAAGAATCGGGTGCTCACTTGAATTCTAGTTAATGGTGATCAGTAGGAAAAGGGCCCATAATGCAAAATGGGACCACGTGTTCATCCTTAGGAGAGGCAGTGTGCTAAGACGAAATAGTTTTATATTAAACCAGGGCGTCTAAAACATTTAACACTCACAAACCCTTTGCATCTGAGATGTTTTTATGCAGTTCAGAGCATAAAGATATATAAAACATATGGAAACAAAATATTTGCTGATAATAAATAGTAAAGGAATTTATTCTAAAACAAAATTTTAGGATTTTTACATGATACCTCCCCCATTCTGTTATTTACTCCCATAAGGAATTGTGACCCACAGATTAAGAAGCCAGATGCTATACCTATAGCTTAAAGGATAACAACTCCAAATCTCTCTCTATGGAATTTTAAGAAGCTTAATTCCTAATTTGGCATTTGGAAATTTATTTTTACTGTTATTGATTGCTTGGTTTAGCAATAACATACTATTGGGCAAAAATAATAGTATATCATAATGTTTCATTGTTATTTAAAAGTCATGGATCTATTCCTCTTTGTAGGAACTATCCCAGCCTCGGAGTCCAATAGAGTATTTTATGCATAACAGACATGAACCTAACAACAATATTCGCAACAACAACAGCAGAAATAATAGTAAGAACAAGGTAAATGGAAAAATTAATCACCCTGGAAAAGGAAATTAATAAACTGCCCAAAAAAGTCCTTTCCTAAAGTGTGATGTTTCAAAAGCTGTGTAAAAACACAAAAAGAAAAGGGCAAAGGCGACACCGCACCAGGGAGGTTGAAGGCGATGATGAGGCAGGTGAAGGAAGGAACGGAGGCAGGTTGGTTGGTCTCAATCGCAGTTTATTCCATTCCCATCTCCATTCTCCTCTGATTCTCCTCCTGCTTCTTCCTCCCCCATCCTACTTCATTCTCCTTCTCCTCTGGATCTGGATCTCTATCTAGCTTCTCCAGATCTGGCACTGGGACTGGCCCTGAAATTCGACAGCACTCGCCCCCCAGCCCCTTCTCACAGCCACTTTAAATCCCCCGCATCTGGCTCTGGATGTGGTGGGCCCGGGCTTATGCATAGGTGTGGTTACAATCAATAGGGGGTAAAGTTCTATCCCTTAGGGGATGCTTTCACTAGGACAGAATCTCTCTCAACAGGACATCTACCCAAGAGTGGAATCCCATGGGTGTGTTTCTCCTCTCTTTGTCCAACTAACATATAAGTATTCATATTATGAATCATTTTGTATGGACATAGCAAGAGATGCATTAAGCTTATAGAATTGCTCTCCCCGGGTCACCTCGATCTCAGACCACAGCGCTCAGGCCAGATTAGTCTTTCCTAGCCCTAGCAGGGCCCTAGTCTCATCGTTGCTTTTGGATCATGACATGACATGCCCATGACCAAGCTCTTAACATATAGTTAAGCATTAGGCGCTTTGGCCAGGCCCATCTCGATGCCAGGGTAGCACATAACTCACCGCTTACCCTGGGTCCGTCCCATCCCTCGTCGGGACCCTGTTTTTGGGGGTGCTAGGAAGCAAGGGCAGCTGAGGCTTAAGTCCAGAAAGCAGATGCCCTGGAGTGAATAATGTTTGAAGCCAATTAAATCCCATGTTACCAAAGCACATTAATAAATGTCTTTCTTTGTCCATACAAAAAGGATATTGTTTTAAAGTAAACTATTCAAAAGACATAAGAGAGGAGAAAGACAATATTAACTTACAACACAAGTACACTGTCTAGCAAGGTCTGACCTTACAAATTAACAGAGTTTGATTAGAGGAAGAGCAGATAAACTGGTAGAAGTGGTTACAGATAAACAAAGGAATGGCAGTGACTCGGGAGCACTTTGATGGGTGTGACTGATAAACCTAAGCTCCTAGTGGCAAGGGGAGCAGGACAAACCAATGATATCCAACAAAAAGCTGCCGTTTCATATATGTCCTTCAGATGAACATTCATAGTTGTGAAAGAGTATTAGCACTCACGTACACAAAACAGATCATAGTGCATATTAAATGTAATGGGGGAGGGTAAACTCAACATAGGATACTTGCTGAAAGTTCCTAATGAGGCACTAGCAGCTCTGTAAATTAAACTCCTAATTTGCACAGTTTTCTGCAGTAAACAAGGATAGCAGCATCAGATGTAGGCTGCTGCGTCTTCCCCCACTCAACACGTTTTAAGTGAGTGTCAAATTGATTTTGCAATCCTTAATTATATTTCTCTAATTTTTTCTGACTACTGAATTTATAAGTATGCAGAAGAAATCAGTTTTCAGCAAACTATTTTTCTCAGTTAAACGTAATAACATAGCATATTAACACCAATTATGAGAGCTATGAAAAATACATTACAGCAGAGCATAGCATCAAAGTGAAGCTGGCCAACTGCTTACGCCAACCACCTTATTTCTACTCATTAATTTCTTTACAATGAAATTGTGGAAAAATGGACAACAGCAGCTCTTTCTGTTTATAGAAATTTCCATCTGAATGTAAACAAAAAGAAACACTATTATGGAGAGTAAAAGGTTATTTTTTTTCTTTTCGAAATGCAGAGATTCTTACTGTTGGCATTGCTTAGCAAAATGGTCATGCCAATACTTCATTATTCACAGTAGACAGCAATTTGCGCCTGCTGATATTTATAGATAGTATTGAGCCTAATCTAATGTATATACATTACTTAAGTCTCTAGCTAAAGGAATTCAGGATCTGTTAATTAATATAAACATGGATCAATTTTTCCTGAGACAAAGTTGAGGTGATTTGTTCATCACAATATAGATCGATGCTTCTGTGCATTGCAACAATCTTCTGGAGAAACTTGTCTTTTATTTGTTTTGTTGAGGTATAATTCACATGCAATAAAATGTACCTATTGCAAGGTTTCAATTCAGTAACCTCTTGAGATATGTGTTCTGGTAACAAGCATCACTACAGTTAGCTAAAACAGTGGTCTTCAACTACCAATTCTCAAACTGGCGTTGGTCTGCAGATGCACAAAGGCTGAACACCACTCTTCTACCATGTGGACCAACATGCAGAGAGGAGGTGGTTTGCAGAAGTTAAAGGGCTGAATAATGCTGAACTAGAGGTCATTTTCATCAATGTCTCCTAAAAATGCTTGCATAAAATGGTCACTTCTTATGAGTTTATGAAAAATAAATGCACAATTCCAGTAAAATTGTGAACTTACAGTAATTCCTTCTTAGATTTCAGGATTTAATCCCAAACTCCCAGAGAATACTATGGCTCGCATAAAACCCTTTATTTATTATGCTCTTACCTATAAAAATATATATAACATATATAAGTATATATGTATATGCATACCTTGATAAAGATTAATTTAAAAAAGAGATTATCAATAATAATAAAGTAGAAAATCGTTTAAAATATACTATCATAAAAGCTATGTGGTCTCACTCTTTTTTTTTTCTTTTTGGGTCACACCCAGCGATGCTCAGGGGTTACTCCTGGCTTTGCACTCAGGAATTACTCCTGGCAGTGCTTGGGGGACCATATGGGATGCCGGGGACCGAACCCGGGTCGGCCGCGTGCAAGGCAAACGCCCTCCCCGCTGTGCTATCGCTCCGGCCCTGGTCTCACTCTTAAAATAGCTCATTGTAAATAATACTCTTGGCCCACAGTTGCCTTCTGGAACTGAAACATCAGAACGCAAAGCTATGATTTTTTTGGTGAATAGAAGTGTTTCTGCTTTAATTTAGAAATCCATATTAAAAACATTCCTGGCACCTGATCAGAACCTTATGAGGATGGTGAGTCTCAAAATTCATGCTGCAAAGGGTTTATCCTCTTCTTTCAACCTGAGTAGTGCCATGAGTAATTCCTGAGTACAGAGCCAAGAGAATCCCCTCAGCGCTGGGTGTGACACCAAAATAAAGCAAAATATTTCACAGCTCTATTTATAATACCATTTACAATTATAATTATAAGTTATTATATATTATAAATATAATACCATTTATTTAATTAGAGATGGATTTTAAATTTAATTTTCTTAGATCCTAATATCATTATATATATTCCCATTCTAGTATATTCCAGTACTTTGCTTAAATTCTGTAATTTTACTTGTTTTCTCAGTAATATTATTCACTTGTTTCTTGACATGTATTTTATTAACTATCTTAGTCATAGTTATTTTGTTTAAACTATACACGGTGCATTAATGTGTATGTATGTATATAGTTTGTATGCATATGCATGCACAGATATTATGCATATATTTATAACTTGAGAGTATCATGCCTGCATGGCAGAGCCTGGCAAGCTACCCATGGAATATTTGATATGCCAAGAAACAGTAACAATAAGTTTCACAATGAAAGACGTTACTGGTGCCCGCTCGAACAACTCGAGCAACGAGATGACAGTGACAGTGACAGTGATATTTTCCTTTAAATCTATTAGGTAATTATTACCACTTATGATAAATTTGGATTGGATAACAGAGTTTTAGATAAAAATTAAAGAAATTAGTAATGTTATTTATTTTCTCCCAGCAAGTACATATAGTTGATTAGTTTATCCAATCAGCAGTTGAGGTAGGTGAGCATTTGACTTCCAGTTTTGGGAAGCCTGCTTTATTTCTGCTTGAGTCTTACTGCTGCGGTTTCAGCTAGAAACTTCACATATTTACCAGAATCCCTCTTTCATAGGAGACCCTGAACTCTAATGTTCCATAAGCTATGCTTTTCCCTCTCAAGACTATGTAGGGTAAGACAAATAAATCAGAAGGAAATAAATCAAAGATTAATAAAAGACTTACCTAAAAATTTTCTTTATTTCTGGAACCTTGGTGCCATAAGTTCTGGCAGTACCAATTACTCACTAAAGTCCTAAATAATCAGATTTTAAGGAAAATTCTATTTGGCTACTTTATTTCCCAGGCAGGAGGCTGTTTGATCTGCTCATTGTGTTGGGCTATGTCATTTGCAATGACTGCACCACCTTTTTGGCAGACATTAGGCTCCCTAAGGTCAGGGATGGCACTGCTTGCTCAAAACTCTTAGTAAAACAGCAGTCAAAGACTGAATCAATGACTGAGTTTCTCCATCAAAGAAAGCATAAAACACAGATCTAGAGGCCTGCAAAAACAGTTTGCAGAAAATAGAAGGGGAGGGTCAGAGCAACAGTAAAGCCGGTAGGGCACTTGCCTTGCACGCAGCTGACCCAGGATTGATCCCTGGTACCCCATATGGTCCCTGTGCACTGCCAGGAGTGATTCGTGAGTCCAGAGCCAGGAGTACACCCTGAGCCTTGTTGGATAAGGGTACAAAATTTTATGATGACCTCTCAATGTCTGTGTTGCAAGCCATAATGCCCAAAAGTAGAGAGATTGTGGGGAATATTGTCTGCCATGGAGGCAGGGGGAGGGTAGGAAAGGGGGGTATACCGGGGATATTGGTGGTGGGGAATGTGCACTGGTGGAGGGATGGGAGTTTGATCATTGTGTGATTGTAACCCAAACATAAAAGCTTGTAACTGTCTCACAGTGATTCAGTAAAATTTTTTAAAAAAATTTAAAAATCAAAGGGAAAGAAAATAGAAGAGGAAAATTGATAGATGAATAGTTTCTTCAGTTTTTTAAAGGAGAATATGGTGCCTCTGTTTTTTAAAATCACAAATGTTGGGAGTGTAAGAAAAGCCTGTTCTGAAAATTACATATTGACCAAGACTTTACTCAAGAATTTACAAAGATGTGGGGAGGGGGAATGCAGGAGGCAGTCTGGGGAGAAACTGGCAGGTGAGAAAATGTAAACATTGATACAGAAAAGAGAAAAGTTTTGATTTGCAAACTTTTTGATTTGCAAGTATAAATTAAAGCTCAGAGATAGCCTTAGGAATGCAGAAATGAGGCATAGAACACTTGGATCTAGAGAAAGAAGAAAAGTGATGTAAAATCAAAATGTTGAAGCTTGTCGACTGAATAAAGCTAAGTGCATGAGCAGAAAAGATATGAGTGGAGGCTAGTTAAAGAGTGTCATCAAGATTCATGTGATCTCGGCATCTAAAACTGATGGATGACTGGAAAGCACTAATTCAGCCTCCTGAATTGGAAGAGCTCAGCCACAGGCATTGAGTTGAAAGCAAATCTCCCGGGAGTCCTGGGGGTATCAAAGACTTCAAGAACCCATTTTACAAACGAAGACCTGAGCAATGAACTGCAATGAACTGGAGCAGCAAAGGTGCAGCAGAACTTCGGGGGGAATGACTTAAAAACAAGGCATCCAGCTCCCGATGCTGACCTCGTGAAGGTGGCCAACACTGTCTTCCTTCTTTGCCAGCAGGCTGGCATCAAAGCCTGCCCTTGAACTAGAATCCAATCAGTCTGACCCTGCTCATCCATTGACCACTATTGTTTAGAAAGTACTTTGCAGACGAAAAGTATTTTTATTGGGAATATACATATACATATATATACATATATATATATATTTAGTCCTTTTGGAGGGCTTACTGGGTCATGGCCATCATGTAGTACATGAAAAAAGACCTGAGAATTTAATTTTTTATTTTATAAAGTAATTATATGTGCAGAGTCTCTTTCCCCCGCGCCTGGCTGTCTTCACCGGGGCCCCTCCAAGGGGGTGGGTTGAGTCTTCCTCCCTGCCCTGAACCAAGCTCCAACAGCCAAAGACCCCTGGAACCCAATCACAGCCATGCTCAAGGCCACATGCTTGGATGAGCCTCATGCATGAAGGAACCGGCATAGGGACCGAGGTGTGCAGGACCTGGAGCTGAGATCTCCAGGCCCGCTAAGATCGGAACTAGGCCTCTTCCATCCAGATACCCCATTTTCCAGTAGCTAGGCAGTCACACCCACAAAATCCCCCCCACCCCCACCTGTGTAATTCCATCAATAGCCAACATCCGGAGACTATAAAACCAAGCTCCCAGAAGGACTAGACCATCTTATAGCCTAGTTCTCCCTCTTAGAGAACCTGGCAAGCTACCAAGAGCTTCGTGCCTGCACAGGAGAGCCTGGCAAGCTCCCCGTGGCGTATTCATATGCCAAATACAGTAATAATGATGGGTCTCATTTTCCTAACCCTGAAAGAGCCTCCAACGCAGCACCATTGGGAAGGATGAGTAAAGAGACTGCTAAAATCTCAGGGCTAGGATGAATGGAGACATTACTGGACCTGCTTGAGCAAATTGACAAGCAACAGGATGATAGTGAGATCATGAGATATATATATATATATATATTATATATGATATATACTACATATGACTGCCATCTTAAAACCTTTTTCATAAGTCCTACTGATAAGAACAGGTAAAAGTATCAAGCTATTCATTCACTTCACAATTTAAGAAGCCTATGGAGTCCTTGAATGGGACAGAAAAGCAATATCCCTTCCCAACTGCAATGATAGTCCTGTCACAGTTTTGTAGTGAACAGCTCTTGCTTCAACACCTTAACAGTAATGACTGACAGACCCATAACTTCACCGGCAACATAGGGCCACTCAGAACAAGCTATTTGCATTTGTCAAACTATCAGCTTAAAATGGACGATTTTAAGCATTCTTATGCTGCAAAGACCAAATACATTATGTGCCAAGTTCTAATGCAGAGCAAATCTCATCATTAAATAATACCGTAGCTAAGCTATTTTTATAAGGATTTTACTTTTTTTTTCATGTAGTTTAATCATTTAGTAAATTATTCAACAGGCATCTTTGAACATCTGGTATGCATGCTCTGTTATAACTAAGGAAGAGAGTCATAATTTACTTGGGACAGAGATAAGTGTAAAGGCAATTCTGTTGAATTATAGTTCTAAGAATTTTGGGGTTAACATGGTTTGTCCTTTCTCCTCCCACAGGGACCTTAGGTTTATTGAGTTACACCCACCACAGTGCTCCTGAGGCACAACCGTAGTCCATCAGGGCACTCCCAGTCCTCTGTGTTTATTTTTAACCTCTCTTTTGTGCTCTTCCTATCTGTTAATCACAAACATCCCCAAACCAGACATTGAAAGTTGTAAAGTCAAATCTTCTGAGGGCTTGGATCTTATATATATAAGTGAAAAATATTGCTCTTCTCTTTTTTTTTATGTCCTTTGCATAGCTTATGTTAGAGCTATGTCCTTTTGGTATAGACACAGGAAGACAGTTAATGCTATGTTTTTGTAAGATAGGAGTTAATTGAGTCTAAATAATATTTATTCCTGGGCATCCATTATATTTATTTGATCTCCGATTCAGGTTCCCTTAGTTCCTAACACCCCAAAATTTCCTTATGGGCAAGCCATAAGCTACCCTGACTTCAGGAATGGATATGCAAAGTGTCATAAGAAGTATAATAATTTAAGAGTAGTGTCACAGAAAACACTTTTACATGACCAAAAAAGAAGTAACCAAATAAGGACTCTTAGGGTTAGAAAAATCTAACCTGGTCTGAGGACTATAGTTTGGGATATATAGTGAGATGAAGAGCCACCTTTTAAGCTCTATATATCTCTTACTGTGTTCATACAAAATGACTAGAAATACTAAGAAATAAATTTAACATGATTGCTTAAATGGAATACTAGCAAAGGAAAGGAGAAAGCAATATGCCCTTAGATGGAATTTTGCTTTTTGGCAGATCTCCTAGTAGTAATCTAGAATGATGGAGCCCCTAGATTGTTGCATGAATGTTTGTGTGGTCAGAGGCGCTGAGACAAGGAATGCAGAACAAATGCATAACATGGAGGACCAAAGTTCACTCTGACTCTTGACAAAGGTAGCGAGCACTGTGATCTCCTTTTATTGATCATGGTACCTCCAAAGGGCACAATACAGTGACGTCAACAGAGTCATCAAAAGAAGTTACAGAAATAACATCGAGACAGTGTATGATCTTTTTGATGAGTCATTGGATTCTATTTGCTAATATTTTGTTGAGGATCTTTGCGTCTTTGTTCATCAGGGATATCGGTTTGTAATTCTCTTTCTTTGTGGTATCTTTGTCTGTTTTTTGGTATCAGGGTGATATCTGCTTCATAGAAACTGTTTGGAAGTGTTTTTGATACTTCAATTTCCTGGAAAAGCTTAAAGAGGATTGGGATTTAAAGAGGATTTAAAGAGGATTTAAAGCCCTCTTTAAAGTTTTGGAAGAATTCACTAGTAAACCCATCTGGGCCAGGACTTTTGTGCTCGGGGAGACTATTTATTACAGTTTCATTTTCTATGATGGTGATAGGTCTGCTCAACTATTCCAGGTCTTCTTGGTTCAGCTTTAGGAGGCTATAGGAGTCTAGGAATTTATCCATTTCCTCGAGGTTTTCGTGTTTCTGGCATAAAGATTCTCAAAGTAATCTCTGAGGATCCTTTGAATTTTTGTAATTTCTGTTGTAATGTCCCCCTTTTCATTTCTAATTTGGTTTATTAGGATTTTCTCTCTTCTTTTTTTGTGAGTCTTACTAGAAGTCTATCAATCTTGTTTATTTTCTCAAAGAACCAGCTTTTGGATTCATTGATCTTTTGGATTTTTTTTTGTTTCCATCTCATTAATTTTTGCTTTGAGTTTTATTACTTCCTTCCTTCTGTTCAGATTGGGCTCATTTTGTTGGTCATTCTCCAAGCTCTTAAGCTGTGAGGTTAGGTTACTTATGTGAGCTCACTCCTCCTTCCTGAGGAATGCTTGTAGAGCTATGAACTTTCCTCTTAACACAGCTTTTGCTGTGTCCCATAGGTTTTGGTAACTTGTGTCCTTATTGTCGTTCATTTCCAGGAATCTTTTGATTTCCTTTTTGATTTCCTTTGTAAGCCACTCATTGGATACCCATGACATTTTTCAAAGAAATAGACAAAACACTCCTGAAATTTATATGGAACAATAAACCCCCACGAATAGCTAAAGCAATCCTTGAAAAAAAGAAGATTGGTTGGGTGGCATCACCTTCCCCAACTTCAAACTCTACTACAAAGCAGTAGTAATTAAAAAAGCATGGTATTGGGATAAAAACAGACCTGCAGACAAATGGAACAGAGCTGAATATTCTGTCACAGACCCCCAAATATATGGCCACTTACTCTTTGACAAAGGAGCAATAAATGCAAAGTGGAACAAGGAAAACCTCTTCAACAAGTGGTGCTAGGAAAACTGGATAGCTATCTGCAAAAAAAATGAACTCTGACCTCTGTCTAATGCCAGGCACAAAAGTCAGATCAAAGTGGATTAAAGACCTCAATATCAGACCTGAATCTATAAGGTTCATAGAAGAAAATGTAGGCAGAAATCTCTATGACATTGATGCTAAAAGCATATTTAAGGATGAAACAGCACTGACCATGCAAGTGGAAGCAAACAGAAACAAATGGGACTACATCGAACTAAGAAGCTTCTGCACTTCAAAAGAAACAGTGGCCAAAATACAGAAGAGCCTACAGAATGGTAAAGAATATTTACCCAGTACCCATCTAATAAGGGATTAATATCCAGGATATACAAGATACTTGTAGAATTGTATAAGAAAAAACCTCCAACACCATCAAAACATGGGCAAAAGAAATGAACAGAAATTTCCTCAAAAAAGAAATAAAAATTGGCCAAAAGGCACATGAAAAAATGTTCCACATCACTAGTCATCAGGGAGATGCAAATCAAAACAACAATGAGATATCATCTCATGCCACAGAGACTGGTACACATTCAAAAGTACAAAAGCAACCAGTGCTGGTGTGGATGTGGGGAAAAAGGGATGCTCTTTCACTGTTGGTAGGAATGCCGACTGGTCCAGCCTTTCTGAAAAATAATATGGACAGTCCTTCAAAAACTACAGTAGTTTTTCAAAAAAAATCTACTGTGCTTCAAAAACTACAGCACAGTAGAAGTGACATCTGTACCTATATATTCATTGCAGCACTGTTCACAATAGCCAAAATATGGAAACAACCCGAGTGCCCTAAAACAGATGACTGGTTAAACAAACTTTGGTACATCTACACAGTGGAATACTACACAGCTGTTAGGAGAGATGAAGTCATGAAATTTGCTTATAAATGGATAAACATGGAAAGTATCATGCTAAGTGAAATGAGTCAGAAAGAGAGGGACAAACATAGAGGGACTGCAGTCATTTGTGATGTGTAGAATAAGATCACATGAGGCTGACAGACCAAGGACAGTAGATAAAAGGGCCAGGAGGATTTCCCCATAGCTGGAAGACTGCTTCATGAGCAGAGGGGAGAAGGCATATGGAATGGAGAAGGGATCACTAAGAAAATGATGGCTGGAGGAACCAGTTGGGATGGGAGATGCATACCAAAAGTAGATAATGGATAAAACATGATGACCTCTCAGTGTCTGTGTTGCAAGCTATAATGCCCAAAAGTAGAGAGAGAGTATGGGGAATATTGTCTGCCTTAGAGGCAGGGGGAGGGTGGGAAAGGGGGGATATACCTGGGATACTGATGGTGGGGAATGTGCACTGGTGGTGGGATGGTTGTTTGATCATTGTGAGAGTGTAACCCAAACATGAAAGCTTGTAACTATCTCAAGTGATTCAATAAAATTTAAAAAATTAAAGAAAAAAAGAACATTGAGACAGTGAAACATTTCCTTGTACCTGAAGGCTTGTAGCCTTGGGGCAAAAAGATACAAACCCAAATCTAAAACCTGTTTTGGGCTATAGGCACTTGGATTTACATCCCAAAGACAAAGCTGGGGATGCCACCTAAAATCTACACTTCAAATACAAACTGGGCAAGCACCTGAAATCTACATCCCAAAGACTAGGCTGGGCCAAAGTCTGCAATTTACAATATTAAAGATCAGACCTGGTTAACACTAGATGAGATTCTGTCTTGGGTGAATGTCAGAGAAAAGTTTCCCCTGAAAGAGGGGCTTTATATCTGTTCATTTTTTATGATAATGTTTAACTATTCCTATGTGTAATGGCTACCCCAAACCTTAATGATTTTGCTATAATTACTTCTGTGACACTTGAATAAATGGCCTCTGATTACCCAACAGTCTGTGGCCCCCGTTTCCTTCATCCATGGACTGACCAGGAGGAAGGTGACTGGGCTACAAACACACCAGGGGACCCCAGGTCATCGTGGGATGGTGACCCTGAACAACAACATAATTCCAATAAAATGCAGCAAGGGTTATACTATGTGTGTGTGTGTGTGTGTAATACATGTATGTGTGTGTGGGGTGGGGGAATTGGCTAGGGAGGAGGCAAAGTTGTTGGGAGGCCACTGAGAGGAACAGGACAGCCAACAGTAAAGAGAAAGCTTTGCAGTTCAGGGAGAACATTTCAGGTAAAGTTCTCAATAGGTTCAAAGAGTTAGTTAGGCATCCCAGAACCATGGGATGTTCCAGCAGCTTGTACTGGATGTGGGACAACTCAGAGACAACCTGGAGCTGGATGGATGGATAGAAAAAGCTGAATTTTAAAAAATCTGACCAGGTAAATAGTTCAGGAGTTAAAGCACTTCCTTTCCTTGTGATCAGCCAACCCCAGTTCAATCCATGGCACAGCACATAGAGTGATTCCTGAGCACAGAGTCAGGGGTAAGCCCTAAACATTGCCAAGTGTGGCCCAATATCCTCCAACAGAGAAAGAAAAGCTCCAGAAATGTTATTCAGATGTATCAATCAGAAACTAAAGGTTTTAGGCAAGAGGCAGACAGGAAAGACTCTTAGTTTGAAAACTAGCCTGGGAGAAGTGTGGGATCCTGGTAAAGAGAAACCTGTATCATAGACCTGGAGCAGGGCTGTGGGACCAGCAGAGGAAGTATGGCCAGAGGGGGAATGATGTACGGAGTGGGAAGGCGGAAGAGAAAGGAGAGTCCAAGGACACTTCCAAGGTGCCTGGCTCAGGAAATCAGTAACATACTCTTCCCAAAATGCACCAGGGCAAGCTCAGATGAGGTTTCAGGGGAGGAAAGCATCTAGATTCTGGGTTATCATTGCATCACCCATCCCCGTGAATGTCAATGAGTCCTAATTCATCGTTGTTTTTGAGATTATGCCAGAACCTTCTTTCCTTGTAGAGACGGATGGCAGAACCACCTCAGACAGAGGAACTGAGGGCACATGACTGACTGCAGTGTTTAAGCTGGCACTGATCCCATTCCTTCCTCCTCCAGACTCTCTCTTGAACTTGCAGGTAAGAATTTCCCCACTAAGGAAGATTCCGAGTCAAGGGCATGTAAATTGTTGACTTCACTCTTTGAATCGTCAAACGTATGCAAGAGAGCTATGTCTATGAACCAGTTTCCATGGAAAGAAAACTTATATGCAGTCCACATACTACTGCTAAAATGGTTCCCATTTTAAGGGATCTCAGGGCTTACTCTCCTAAAAAATTCTTTGGAGCACCAAACATCAGATTTGAAAGACAAGGAATTTCGAGTCAGAGCTCAAAAGGCTGGAGCCTAGGCCTGGGTCCAAGTTCAATCTCTGGGAATGAACCCCAAACACAGAGTTGAAAATAACCACCAAATACTACAAACCAAAATTATATGAATAAAATTAAAATGAAGGACAATGGTTTTTAGGATACTACCAGAAATTTTTATACTTGCATAGAAATAAAGTTACTCAACCAATCTATATGTAGAATATAGAATATATATTCTATCTACATAGAGTATAATTGTGGATATGCAATAAAATTATAGATCTTTAAAGATCATAACAAAGTTTTGAGAAAACATATATAAAATTATCTAGGTAACCTAAAGGCAACCTTCCCATGTGCCTGTTTCTTGATTACTGATGACTTTTTGGGCAACTTTTTTCTGTTCATACTCTCTCTTCTCACTTCAAATTGATAAAAGGGGAAAAATAATTTGTGTTCTATGCATCAGAAGATTCATAAAATGGCAGCTGGGTTAAAATTTTATCTTTGATAAGATTCGATAAAATCCAAAGGATTCCACCCTATTGTAAAATATGACTGGACAATTTTGGCAGATACTTTTACAACTCCTTAGAAACCCCAGATGGCACATGGTGTATGTTTGAGAGAGTGTTCTGAGTGTGTGAGTGCATTCTCATCAGACAACACTGCAGCTTGGTTTGATAAAAAACAGATTTAAAAAATGATAGAAAAAGGGGCTGGAATGATAGCACAGCGGGTAGGGCGTTTGCCTTGCATGTGGCCGACCCGGGTTCAAATCCCAGCATCCCATATGGTCCCCTGAGCACCGCCAGGAGTAATTCATGAGTGCAGAGCCAGGAGTAACCCCTGTGCATTGCCAGGTGTGACCCAAAAACCAAAAAAAAAAATGATAGAAAAAGTGATATTGCAAACAAATCTAGAGTGCGGGCAGTAGTCAAAACAGCTTGCTCCAGTGAAAATGTCCTCTGGGATTGGTGTGGCAAAGACATAAAACCTGAACATGCCAACAACAGTGTACTCATACAAACTTTTTGGTGAAAGAAAGAAAGAATGTTTTTATGGTGCAATCTGAGATACAATTCCAAAGTAGAAGCTAACCAACTCCAACTTCAATCCACCATGAGCATTTTAAAACATAAGGCAAAAAAATATAGAAAAAGCTTCAAAAATGAGTGGCATTCCTGAAGCCTAGGTGAAAATAGATGAGTTCATTGTAGGTAGGGTTTTAAGGATTAATTTGGTAAATCCTGGTTGACAGCACATGCACTGATGTGCATTTGCTGAGGACTGACGGGAGGAGTGAAAGCTAACCTACTTTAATCCCTACTAATTCACCGACCACTAGTTACTGAAGGTCGCTCCCACTGCTGCCAGCTGAAGACAGCACATCTGGATCCTTGGTCTTGCATCCTTGGGTGATCTTCACCAGATGCCTGCACCTTTCCTGATTCTAGACCAGACATCTCAGGAATGTCTCGCCCTTTGAGCACCACATTTCTGCTCTCGGTCCCTCACTGCTCTTTTCATTTCTACACCTTGTTCTGTTCAGTAAAGTGCTGAGCTCTGAAGCAGTATCAAACCTTGCCTTCTTCAAAGATGGTGGCTAAAATCTGACATTGTTGGTTAAATAAAATCATTGGTTTGTATCTGCCCTGGGAGATCTTAGAGTTTTATTTATTTAGAGTTTTATTTTTACAGTACTTTCTGGCAAAAGTACTTACTCCCACTCTGAGGAAAACAAACACAGGGATACCAAGGGCATTGAAGGTCAGAATTAATGTGCTTTTACTAATTAGGCTATCTAAGAACTTTGCCTAACTTGCACCTTTACTGTAACTGCTTATAATCAGCTTTCCTTTAATGAAGTGCTTAGATGTCCCAGTTCACTAAAAATAAAAAAATAATAATAAGGCATAAATACTACACAGTAAAACCTGTAAAATGTGTGCTTAAATACTATTGATTCTGAGAGCTGTACTTCTATTTTCATAGGTTGGCAATTAATCATACTCAGGGATCCTAAACTTTAGTGTGGCCACTTTATTTTTTTTTGGAAGGGGGTAGGAAAACTAAGAGATAAAAATGTACAACAATAACTGTCCTTGAACAACATCATTGTGAAGAAAGTATAGCAAGTTTTCATCTGCAAGACATTCAACATCAGTAATCACAGCTATCCTGAAGACAAGTGAAGGGATTGTGCCCAGGCATCTCTGCTGTGCTTATTCCCAGCATTTTTAGTAGCTCTGATTTCTGGACAGCATCAGCAATGATGCTGAGAAATGGTATAACTGGCAATAGGACATGGAAATAGTCACACTTTCCCCAAATGATCCCAGTCCTGCTGCTAGTAACAAGGAGAAGAAACAAGGGGAGAGTGAGACAGTCACCCTGGAATGTCAGGCTGAGCATAACTGAGTCCCTGTTCAGACCAGGTTCTAGGGCATTCTGAGCACTACAGGGACCCCAGTCGTGTTTTGTTTTTTTCATTATCATTCTTTTTTTTACATCCATGATCTCTTTTATTTTACTTTATTTTTAATTTTTTTTTTATTGAATCACCATGTGGAAAGTTACAAAGCTTTCAGGCTTAAGTCTCAGTTATACAATGCTCAAACACCCATCCCTTCACCAGTGCACATATTCCACCACTAGGAACCCCAGTATACCTCCCCCCACTCCGTACCCCCCACTCCTCCGCCTGTGTAGCTGATAAATTTCACTTGATTTTTCTCTTTACCTTGATTACATTCAATATTTCAACAAAAAACTCACTATTATTGTTTGGAGTTTCCCCCCACTCAAAGTCAGACCTGTTGAAAAGGAAACATTTGATAATTTGTTTTCCATTGCTGACAATGAAGAGATATGGGATCGCGTGGCCACGATAGCGGCCGCACGGTTTTGGATTTCTGTATTTCAGTAACTAAGTCCAAGAAAATTTCTTCCGGGAATTGCATTACTGCAAGCTCGTACCTCCCTTTTGTGGTTGTCATAAGATGGCAGCCATGGCTCAGTTCACAGTCTAGAGACATTTCTGCAAGAAGGTGCTGGTCCCAAAGTAGTTCATCTGGCCTCCGGGACCATGGTTGTGCAGCAGTGGAGAGGCCACACACGTGCAGCCGCTGGGGTTACATCTCGGCGGAGGGCAGAGTCACCAGATTTTTTGTGTGTGTATAAATCAGAGGAACTGACTTTGCACTTCTAATAAACATGAGCCTTATTTTTTCCCTCCAATACTCAGATACCATTGGGGACAGGAAAGGCAGGAAACACAAGTTCCTATGGCTATCTGGAAGGAGAGTTCAAGCGAGCCCCAGGAAAGCAGAGATTTCACCAGGAGAGTTATATCATTTTGTGGTTAAAAGGTGATGTGATGAAATTATTGTGTAGACTTTGCTGTTTCTTCAAACCATTTTATGTAATCCAATAATTGAATTATCCATTTAGTATTGGAAAATTCTCCTGAGATCATAAAGTTCTTTGAAATAAGATGAATAAAGAGTAAATTTTTGTTACTTTTAGGTTATGAACAAAATATTATCTTAAAAATCCTTATTACAGAGTATATTTGAAAGTCTGGATTTTTTTATTTTATAAGTTAGTTCACAATATTTGATTTAATATTCAAATCAAGCTCCTGGAAGCACGCAGCTGCTTTGCAGCTGCGCAATATCTTATAACCTAGTTCTCCCTCTTGGAGAACCTGCAAGCTACCAAAAGCTTTATGCCTGAACAGGAGAGCCTGGAAAGCTCCATGTGGTGTATTAATATGCCAAAACCAGTAACAATGATGGGTTTCATTCTCCTGACCCTGAAAGAGCCTCTAATGTGGCACCATTGGGAAGGACGAGTAAAGAGAGGCTTCTAAGGTCTCAGGGCTAGGACGAATGGAGACGTTACTGAGACCACTCAAGCAAATTGATGATCAACAGGATGATAGTGATAGTGATAGTGGATATTCAAACACTCATCCCACCACCATTACACCTTCCCTCCACCAAATTTTGGATGTGAAAATCCCAAGCCCCAAGCTCTGTCCCAAAACACAACCAAAATAATATATTTCATATTGTCTGTTATGAAGAACTGCTGAACATGCTTACAGAAAGTGTTCATATAGGAAACAGTATGAAGATTGTTTTATTTTGGCAGGAACCATTAATCCATTCTATAGAATATCACTAACATGTTGTTAAAGTTTGGGTGATGTGGGCTTTGGTTTATATATCTGAAATATATATATATATGCATATATATTTCCCTCTATGATTTATTGCCTACTATCTGAATCCCATCAAATGTGGTGTGGTAATTTTGAAGAATAGGCAGGAAATGTCTTTTGATGTGTCCCGTGGCCACAAAAGCAGCCGAGTGGTCCAGGAATATGTTTACTCATGCGTGAGGTTTGGCCCGAGCATGTGGGAAGTGGCCTTGAACATGGTGGTGGTTGGGTTGTGGAGTTTTTTGGCTGCCAAAGCTGGGTCCCTTGGGGAGGAGAGGGCTCTTACCTAGCCCCCTCTGCAGCACCCCGAGTGAAACAGCCTGGCACAGAGTCTGGTGTCATGGTTATGGGGGCCTCATTTTATGCTTCCTTCCAGGAGAAGAAGCTGTGAGATCTGCCGTGGCCAATGACGATATTATCTGGTGTCGGCAGGAGGTGGCTGTTCTGGGTGTTTTTAAAGCCTTACACAACTTGGCAATGACCTGTATTTTGGGGGGGGGGTTTGGGTCACACCCGGCGATGCACAGGGGTTACTCCTGGCTCTTCACTCATGAATTACCTCTGGCAGTGCTCAGGGGACCATATGGGATGCTGGGATTAGAACCTGGGTAGGCCTCGTGCAAGGCAAACGCCCTACCCACTGTGCTATCACTCCAGCACCCCCTGACCTGTATTCTGAATTGTTGGGGGTATGCAAAAGTTCTGGTTTCAGTTATTTGAAACTTTTTTTTTTACTTTAATTTCTCCCCCCCACACACACACACTTTTAATATAATCATCGTGAGATAAACAGTTATAACGTTGTTCATGATTGGGTTTCAGTTATACAATGTTCTGACACCCAGCCCTTCACCAGTGGACATTATGATTTGGAGTTTTAGATGCTGATAAAACTGGTCAATCTAGAATACGCCTCCATATAGCAGCTGATCATTGTTTGACTCACAGAAAGAGTTTTTACTCAGTGGATCCACACCAGATAGATTAACTCAACCACCTCTGGTGTGGAGCTGTCATGTGGGCACAGTAGATCCAAGACGTCTCTAGCAATACACTCTGAATCAGGACAGTGAGCCACTGCTGTGCTGCTCAGGCCCTGCAATGCTGGGGACCAGCAGTTATCCCAGCAGTGTCCAGGGTCCTTCACGGCTATACTCAGTGATGCTCAGGGGGCCAGGTGGTGCCAGAAATTGAAACCAGATTCACTGAATTGTAAATGCTCTACTATCTTCAGCCCCAGTTCAACCATTTTCACTAAGGAACATAAACATCACATTTTAATATAAAAATATTACAAATTGCTCATACCACTGGAGAGACATTTAGGCAACAGGCTGTAGGGGTCACCGCAAAGGAACCACTAGAGTGCTGGTTCATAAATTGCAGAAGAATCTCTGGAAACTCGTGTCTGCTAACAGGCACTTAAAATATGCCACCCAAAGGAGACACTACCAAGAGCTCATGCTAGTGATGTCAGTTGCACAGGTTAGTTGCACAGGTTAGCTGCACAGATTAGGCACAGAGGTTAGTTGCACAGGTTAAGTGCATGGGTTAGCTACATGTGTTGACTCTTTTAGTCCTCATCCACTGCAGATAGCAGGATTGCAAGTGATAGCACAGTACTGATATGAAAGAATAGGAAATGGAGGCACAAAAATAATTAAGTGGTTCATTGAATTACATTTAGTAAACAAAATGCTACATCTAAAACGCAGCAGTATTATCCTAGAGCCCACAATCCTGATCATACAGAAATGGGAGTTAATGTGAAGACTTAATTTATACTATATTAATGACTGATTAGACACCCTTCCTAGACATTAGGATTTGGAAAGAACATTTGAATATGGAAAGAATAGAGAGGGGGCAGGAATAAGTACTAAAAAAGACTCATTGGTTAATTTTTGTACTTAAAGGTTGATTTTAAAAGCATTACTATTTATAATACTAAGCTTAATAACTTACAGTTTTAGCATCATGTTAGAACACACATACTTGGATAGATTCCATTATATCCTCTTAGGTAAAAGTTTTAAAACACAGAAGAGGTGTCATATAATAAATTCTTTTCTGAAACTATGAAAATCAGTTTTAAAATCTATTACTCAGGACTACAATCCATATTCCTAATGTATTCACAAATTCTGTCACTGAGGGTGAAATCTGACTGATTTTTCCTCTATAAAATAGCCCTACTAATACACATTCCTATGAATCTACCTTTGAGAGTGATTTGATATCTCTATTCATATTCCAGGAAACATTTTAGGCTTTGAGAATTTGAAATAAATAATTCAAAATAAAACACATCATAGTCTTCATAATTATTCACTTTTAAAATATAATTCAAAATTTTAGAGATTTTCTAGGATTTGCTCTTTAAATTTGTGTCAGAACATAAAAACTGCATGAAGTATAAAGGAAGGTGAGTTTTGAAAGCATTGTTTTGACACATGGCATGTCAGTTCATTTAAAATCTTCTCATTCAGATGGGAAACATTCAATTTTCAGTAGCGCTCCAGAATTCATTACGTGGGAAGTTCAACGCTGATCCCCAAATGTCCTTGGGAACTCAAATAAGTGAATAATACAATGGCCATTACTGAGTGAAACTTAGGGGCCAATATCCAACTGGCCTCCCAAACACTCAACAGTCTGGCTCAAGAATACTGGGTGGGGAAATAAAGAGCACTGACTTCTTTGTACCCTTTACTTAACAGTGTCCAGAGAGCACAAAACTGTGCTGGTGCCAAACACCAAGTTTTTAATCAGTGCCACCAGCTTGTCTTTCAACTCAAATTCAGTTTCCTGGAGCCTGGCAGAAAGCCCATTTCTTGCTACCTCACTCTCTCATGTGCCACAGGAGTGGTAGAGAATGAAATGAGAGAATCTAGCTGACAAACCCTACCTCACTTTTCAGGAAAGAGGTGAGTCTGCAAAAGTTCTCAGGTTGGTTCTGTAGACTTAATTCTGGCTCACTTGGTGGGTCAATTCAATTCCATCTGCCTGGTTCAATACACTTGGCTCAACCAAACCTGTCTCCAGTACCAAAGCACAAAATCAAGGACCTGCTGCAGACATGGTTTATTTCATAGTGAAAGACTTTTGAAAGGATGGCAGCTTGCTTTCCTGTGAGGAGCCAGTCACGGCCCAGAATGTGCTGGATGCAGAAGCCCCCTTTCCTCTCCAGAATCCCCGGCACTCCAGGGAGCAGAGCCCGCCAAGACAGAGCCCTCCCTGCCTTATCCTGCACACAAGGTGTGCTCCAAACACATTTTCCGTGCAGCTGGAGGCTTTGCTGCAGACAGAAGGATCCTGCGTAGAGAGGCTGGTGTTTTCTGCCTAACTTTTTTAAAGAGGAATTTGGAAAATTTCCCAGATACCCCATCTGCCCCAACCCTTGCACCTCAGAGTCTAAGGCCAATGAGGGAGACAGCACAGACGACTAAATCTATTAGTGGTGGATGGGCCGCTCTGTCTTTCACTGTGCCAACAGTAGGTGAGCACATCAGAAACCTGTCAGCTGGCTGGCCAGCAAGCCCCAGCTGACACGCCTGCACAGCTTCACCTAGCTAAAGGCAACAGACACTGTTTCTCTGGACAAACACAGCACTAGGTAAGTTCTGGGTCAGGAAGGAGCTGTCCTTCCCCTGTGAGTATACGTCCTTTCCTTGTCACCCCCAGGGTCTCCTTCAGATTTTTTTCATCCTTCCCTCTTTTCTTGATAGTTACGAATCCTAGCAGAAGCAGAGTATTGGAGGGGAGCCCCATTGTGGCCTTTCTAATAGTTGGAGATGATTTTGATGTGCCAGGCCAGTCGGTCAGCCTGCATTAATCTCAATCTAACTCAGCTAGAAGCTAATCATGATTCATTACCTACATACGTCAGCAGCCAAACTCGCTTCAAAGTTATTTACTATTTGAGGTAAAAGTCAAAAATTTATATTTATGCTACATCATATAGCCTTGAGTCCATTTGCCCTCAACACATACCATGTTTTCAAGATAAGTTCTATGAACCAAAATGACCTTCTCATGATTTAAGTCAATGATCATTACAATGTATAATATATATGTTACATTGTGATACATATATTTAAATATATATCTTTTATATATATATATCGTTAAAATTGGGGAAAGTGACATCACTTGTGTCACTTATCATCCCGTTGTTCATCCCGTGGCTTGAGTAGGTGCCAGTAACGTCTCCATTCATTCATGTCGTGTGCTAGTGTAGCCCAAAGGCGTCTGCCCACTCCAGGAACATAGAGTCTCAAACCATTCATTCAGGGTCTTGACAAAGAAGTCTGACCATCTTGTAAGTGGGTGGCAAAGCATTCTTTTGGTGTCCCATGGAATCCAGTCAGTAACAGCTCTAGTCCAGCGGTTGTCTCTAAATCGAATTACATGTCTGGACCATCTGATTTTTGATGTCTTGGCAAACAAGACAGCGTCCCTGATTCTTGATCGTTGATGAGGTCAGAACTCTGGATTCCTTCTCTCACTTGAGTGAAACATGAGACTCCAAGCATAGCTCTTTCGATTCCTCTTTGGGAGACCTGAATAGCGTTCTAGGATAAGAAAACAGGATAGTTTTCGTAGGGCTCAGGTCTCTGAGGTGTATGTTAGTGCAGGAAGAATGGTGGAGTCAAAAAGATGTGCCTGGAGCCTGAGGTTCTTCATCCTCTTAATAACTACTTTGATGCTCTTAAAGGCATTCCACACCACTCTCTTCCTCCTGTGCAGCTCAGGTGCCAAGTCATTTGTCATGTACAACATAACTGCTGCATTCAGAGACGTTCATTCTTTTGAGAGCAAATGGAACGTCAGGAACTAGTCTGTTTCTCATGAACATTATCTTCGTGAAATTCAGCCGTAGTCCAACCTTTTCACACTCATCGTCGAAGTCAGCCAGCATTTGTGCCACTTGGCTAATGTTTGGTATTATTAGAACAATGTCATCAGCAAAGTGGAGGTGGTGTAGTTGCTGACTGCCTATCTTCACTCCCATTCCTTCCCATTCTAGTCACTGTATGATGTTCTTGAGGGTGGCACTGAAGAGTTTCAGTGAAATGGCGTTGCCCCGCAGAACCCTTCTCTTTACGTTGATGACCATTTCCTTGTAGAATGGTGAAATCATGGTGGTGAATCCGTAATACAGCTTACGGAGGATCCTAATGTACTGAGTTTGAATGCCCTTTTTGGCTAGGTCTTCAATACCACTTCAGTCTCATGAGAATCAAAGGCCTTCTTTAAATCAGTAAATGTTAGAGAGAGCAGTATCTTAAACTCCTGTGAAACCTAAATGAGCTTGGTCACCGTATTGATATGGTCGATCATGCTGAATCCTTTTCATAACCCGGCTTGCTTGCATGGTTGTCCTTCGTCTAGTGTTCTGCCTATCCTATTCAGGATGACTTGAGTGAATAACTTGTAGACAACAGACAACAGGCATATCAGGAGATAGTTGCTGTTGTGGATGTCTCCCTTCTTGTACAACAGAATGTTCCTGCTGGTTTTCCACTGGGATGGAACCTTGCATTCAGAGAGGTAGTGTGTGAAGAGCCAAGCCAGTGAATTGACGAGTACTGGCGGCAGATTCTTCAGGTGTTCAGGTCTGACCTTCAGGTGTCTGGACTGGGTGCTGTACGCTTCTTTACCAACAAAATGACTTGTCAGATATTGGAAGGGAGAACACTGGGAATAGAATTTGGTATGTGGGCAGGTGGACGTGGCTACCAAAGAGATCTGAGTAGAAGTCACGGATAATCTTTTCCATTGCTCTTCTAGAGGATGCGATAGATCCATTAGGATGTCGGAGGGCAGTTATCTTGGTCTTATAGTTGGCGAAGTACAGGCAGGCTTTGCGAATACTTTTCCTGGCTTCTGCCGCATGGGCCAACACTGCTGTTCTTCTCTTTTTGAGGTCTTCCTTTATCACTTCTCTGCACAGCTTTGTGAGCTCGGATATTAGCTTGTGATTGCCTGAGTCTCATGCCAAACCACACTGACAAATGAGCTTGAGAGTTTCCAAAGACAGGCATTTTTTTATGGCTTTCTCTCCCTTGGTGTTCCTCACACAATCATGGAGGTGCTGAACCAGTCGATCGTATTCCTCGTCGATGTTGTCAACGACGGCATCTTCCCATATTGATGCAATAGTGCCCAAAAGCTCCCAGTTCGTAGTTGTTCTGGGAGTTCTCTTCTTAAACTTTGCAGCCTTTTCTCCCTGCCTCGTGAAGTAGAATTTCGCATGAAGGAGACGGTGTTCCGATTCTGAGCGACATTGGTCAGGCAAAACCTTTGATTAAATATGATGGGGTCAATTTTGTTGTGGAACTGTCCACTGGGACATTCCCATGCCCAACGTTTAGATTCAGCCTTCTGGAACTGTGAGTTACCATGGATGGTCTTGGTCAACATGATGAACTCCAACAGTGTCTCACCCTGTTCATTCCATTCTAGGCCATGGGTCTCAATGTGGAGTTCTTCAGTTGACCTTTTAGGTCCTATCTTGGCGTTAAAAATCACCGAGAATGACATTGTAAAATGTGTGGTCCTCTTTATAGAACTTCTCCAGCTCCATGTAGAACTTCACAATTTTTTGTTTGTTGTAGTTGGATATTGGTGCATAGATGACGAAAATAGAAACTGATGGTAATGAGCCACATCTATTCAAACGTAAGCGTGTTGTTAGGCATTCAAACGAATCAATGCTCATGGCCACGTTTGTGTTGACAAGGACACCAACACCACCACCACCTCTATTGTTGCATGTTCTGAGGAACAGTTCTTCTCCAGTGTTCGATGCTTTCTTGTCTGGGTCAATCCAATGATGTCATACTTGATATTCTGCATTTGAACCATTACATCCTTGGTGGATGCTTCCGATGCCAGTGTACATGCATTTAAAGTGCAGATAGTCATTTTTGTCCTTCTTCATTTTGGCGACCTAGTTCGGCTCTGAGATTTTATCAGCCTATCCTTGCTTGTCCTTCTCAACGCTGCCATATTGGAGGCTCTTCCAGGGTCAGGGGAATGAGGCCCATTTTTGTTACTGCTTTTGGCATATAGAATATGCCATAGGTAGCTTGCCAGGCTTTGCCACATGGGTGGCTTGTTGGTTCACTCTTCGCTGGTTGGCCCCATTTCTACCCCCTCACCACGATGAGTCAGTGAACCATCGAGGGAGAAAGTGATATATAAAATATAATTGCAGTAGTTTGTAACTACCCTGGAACAGTGCTTTTAAAATCTGTAATTCAGACAGTAATGGCACTTCAAGAACATTTCAGGGTCAGCATCACTAGGAATAAACTGAGTCAGTATCACTAAAACTAGGGGCACATCCTGGCATTCTCTAAAGTGTTGGCTTTGTGACTCAGGACTGGCGTGCCTGCCTTACATGCAAAGGCTCTAAGTTCTATTCCCAGTGATGCCTGAGAGATGAGCACATGCCAGTCCCAGCAGGCATCTGAGCTCTCCTGCAACACTAGTGATTTCCAGCTGCATCCCAACCACCCAAGAACAGGACCCCATGCTGGCTACCACCAGCAAAAGAAAGTTCAAGCACTATGGCATAAGGATAGGTCCTGGAGGATAGTCAGGAAGATGACAGGAGGACACACCTGAGCAAACATGGACAACACCACCACTAAAAGCAGCAGCTCTCAAGGGGCACCCTAGCTGAGTGTGGAGGTGTACCACTGGTGTGAAGCCCCCAGGAGCTCTACATCCAGGCCTGAGCAGACTCGGTGCTCCCCATAACATCCTCAGATAGAGGGAAGGGGATAGATGGCTGATGTTTTATTCGGCACATTTTTAACTGGGCATTTTTTTAAAATTGGTCATTTTTAACAGTTAAATCAAATATTTTTAATGCTCACCCTTAAGGGTCTTGTATTTTCTTTTCTGAATTTTTTAATGTGCACTAGGCTACTGTCCTTGCTTTAGTCCTGACCCCCAATGCCATGTTTTCCCTGAAATCAGTTTTACCTCTAACATGTCCCAAGGTCCATGTGGTAGGGTGGATCACTGTTCTATTAGAAAGCAAAAAGTTGGGGCAAGGAGTTGGCTTAGGAGGCTGGGGTACACTGCAGGGGACTGAGGTTTCATCCCTGACACTGCAAGTCTCCTGAGCACAGCTGGGACAGAGACCAGAGTCAGGAATAGCCTCTGAGCACTGTCAGGTGCAATGAAAGAATGAGCAAACAAGAAGACAACAACTATAGCCCCCAGATGTTAACAATACTTTAACCCCACCAAGTTCAGCTTCTCCTCATTCAGAGGGCTGAATGCCCTTTGTGCTCACCCTCTCCTCCCAGCCCCAGGAAAGTCATTCCTCGCTATCCCGCCTCTTTTTCACCAGGCACATGAAATATTCTGAGTAACTCCTCCTGGAGAAGAGGGTTTGGAAGCTATTTGAACAATGGTTGGATCCAACTACCTTGTGCCCTTTCCACACTGAGTTCAGCTTCATCCCCCGCTTCCTGTGCTTGTCCTAAAAGTATAGATAAGGTGACCACAGTGAAGCTAAGGTGACCCACAATAATTCCTATTTCTATTTTTCAAAAACTCAATTGAAAAAACAAAGCAGTAGAACAGGAGAAAATATTGGTGCCAAGAGCTACTGGGTGGAACCCACTTACTGAGAAGTCTGTGTGGGCAGTGTGTGGTGGTGGGAAACTCACAGTATCCGTGTCCTGGGAAACAGGTGCTTCTCAGCTGGGGGCTCTGGGAGTGGGAGGAGAGAGCATATACCTCTGCAGCTGGACTATGCTTCTGGCTGCATCCATCAGCAGGGGGCCAGCTGGGCTGGTGGTGTACAACAAGGAACACTTGTTTCACATTGTCCATTTGGGATCTGTGGTCAGAAATAATACACAAGCAACTGCCTGCATCAAACTCAAGAGCAAACCCATCCAGGTCTCAAGTGTGCCTGGGATTCTAGGACGGGGAAACATAAGCAAACTTACCTCTAACAATGTGGAAGAAAATTTGTTTGATGAACAACCCCAAACTGGCAGGATTCAGTTTTTTTTTTTTTAAATCCTCCTAGTCAGTGATTTTGGTTATTCCTTGTTCACTAAGGGACATGTATTTAGTCTACGGGTGCCCAGCAGCTCCCCCAGATCACTGTAGCACCAGTACCAGCTTCTTTGCTGGAGATCCCCCTGGCAGGACTAGAAGGTGTCCCAGGAGCATCGAGATGCCCTGTAAACTGACAGACAGTCCCGCTCATGCTCAAGTCCTCCACATGATGTAAACATGAATTGTAATTCAGAGACCAGCTGACAAAGTGACACCGGCCCAGGGGAAGGAACGACGGGAGAGTGCACAGTACTCACTTGCCCTCCTTTGGGGCTATGGGAATAATGATTCCAAATCACCAAATCGTTCACTGACAACAAAATCATTTTTAAGTTTTACTTTCTGTTGTTTGAATCTTAATGACTGGTTCAACTCATAAGCTGTATCTGCAAGCTCTATTTGCCAGGCAATGCAGGCATCGTCCTGAGAGCACAAACCTAAAGGGAGGGTGACCAGCAGTCCTGGGCCAGCTCAGTCCACTCTGGGCTCTACAGGTCACCCATCCAGCCTAGCACACTGCCCTGAGGGAAGAGGGGCTCCCCACTCAGACCTCCATATACTCTGAAGTCTGGGGGTACTGCAAATTCTTGGGGGGGTGGTTGGGGGAACTCCAGGGTTGAGAGAGAGAAGATTTTTAGCTAAAACTTATCAGAAAGGGGATCAGGGGAACAATGGGATTATTGAAAATGAACCTGCACTTTGAATGTCATTTTTGAGTTTTTACATTAATAACCCCAATACTCCAGCATGGCAGATCGATTTGAGAGATGAAAATGAAGAAAGGAACAATGCCATCAACATCAGATTTATTGAGCTCAGGGCTAGGACACGTAAACTGACACATGTACTCACACAACCCTTTTGCAGTCTTTGCTTGTTTTCATTGCATAAACATCATTGACATCAATGTAAGAAATGATACCCTTTCAAGGGGGCAAGGGGGTTGGCCACACCCAGAGGTGTTCAGGGGCTGCTCCTTGCTCTGTGCTCAGGGCTCACAGCTGAAGTTCTTAGAGGACCACACACAGTACCAGAGATTGAACTGGGGTTCACGTGCATTAGCTACATGTGAGATTAATGCCTTATGCCCTCTACTATCTATATGACCCAAGAATAAATGGGTCCTAAGCCCATTTATTCATGAGAGTATATTTACCTTAAAACAACTTAGAAAAAAACTGTTACTTTCTAAAAGGCTCTGCAAACTATACAGAGAAACAGGTGGCTGAGTTTCTATTTTAACTTTTAGTTAAGAAAAAAAGAGAGAGAGAGAAGATATCAAGCAAAAATACCCTTCAACTTAGATAATTAACATTTTTGTTCCTCTTCTGTCACAGCAAACCACGCAATAATATAGATATAAATATATATAAAAATCTGTAAATTTTATGCATGATTTCCCTTAGTACTCCTCGCCAAAACATAGTTAAATGGTGGGTTCTCAAATATTTCATTCCATAAGCTATGATCCCTCTTCAAAATAATCCAAAACAAAATAAAGCTAAGCCATCCAGAAAATTCTTCCACTAAGCTTCTCTTTCGAGTTTGGAGTTCATCTGTGCGTTCCACAGGCTCTGAGCTTAGCTGAGGTGGGAAGTCTGACAGTTTTTGATCTATGGGCTCAGGAAAACACAAGAAAATCAATTATATAAATTTGAATTGCCTAAAATTTGCTACACAGGAGCATGAGAGAAGAATTTTGGTTTTTTCAGTTGTATTTTCTGTACTCCATTTAAGTGTATGGGTGGCATGCAAGAGGTCCCAGGTTGATTTCCTACACAGCATGGGCACTGCTAGGAACAATCCCCTTAGCAGAGAAAGATTACCCCTGAGCACCTTGGGTGTGGACCCCAAATAAAAAAATAAATAAATAAAAATTTTAAAAAGCAAAAATTACCCAAACCCTATTAACTTAAAATTTACAGACAAGGATGGCTACCTATGCTTCTAGGCTGAACAGCAAATATCCAGAGAATCTCAAGTTGTACGGTTTTGCTTTAACATAGCATTAGAGAGATTATAGTTTTGCCTCTGGTACATAGAAACAAGAGTGTCATTCTCACTGGAAAGCTCCCTCTTCCTTAAGGTTCCCTGGACTTGACATCTGACACTTCATTCCTCCACCTGCCCAGCCGAACAGGATCAAGATAAAGATTTGGGCTCGGAGTCCTTCTCCGACAGTCAACACAGTCAACACAGTCAAAAATAATTTCTTAACCCAGAATATAAATTCAATGAGAAAAATTAAGAAAAGGAATCCAGGAAACATTTGTGCTTGTTTTACTATTGAATATCTCCTTCAAGCGAGAACACACACAATTTTTTTTTTTAGTTTGACGCAGTGATTATATGAATAAAAGCACACTTACATTAAGAATCCACTAAAATTCATGCTGACTATTTAACTCTATCAAGTAATAGAGCCCTTCTAGATCCATAGGGGAATTATTCCACCAAGTAATTAAACTATTCTTAGAAATTAAACTACAGAGAATGAGTTGAACTAGAATGTGTATATATATGTGTATATATATATGTATGTAATTCTTTTACTAAAATAATAAACAACGTCCCAGCTGGTATGTTGTATTTTCACTTGGAAGACTCGGCTCGGCCTGCTTGAAAGGGTGAATATCCAAATGAATAAATGAATCATTGTCTTCTGTGTCCCCTGAAAAACAGAGTAGAGATAGTCAAACAACTGCTCTAGGTATCAGTCTTTCTCTCTCTGTCACTGTCTCTATCTCTCTTTGGCTCTTTCTCTGCTCCCCACAAATACATAATCATGAAAAGAAAAATAGTATATTCAAAGACTCAAGCAAGGTACACAACAAATAAAATCACTAAGAGATGGGAAATAAAAGATTGTCAAATTATCCAAGTGAGGGAGTTACAGGAATACATACTAAGTAAACAGAATAAAATAATGGAAAGATGTTAGTAGACTTTTGGTGATTATATTTCACAGTTAAATTTCTAATTTGACAGGATTTTAGGGAAAAAGTCATTTAAGCATTCGATTTTATGAAGGGACAAAGAAATGGGTTAGGCCAGTAGTTCTCACAGCTGTGAACACTTTTTGATTTCCTTTCTTTCCTGGGCTGTCCCCACCCAACCAGACCCAACCAGGAACCAAGTCTCATGCTGTTGGTCCCCCCACTATCTACATGATCTGTGACAGCTTTGGAATATCCTGCGGTCCCATAAGCCTCTATGGTCTCGAGTTGAGAAACACTGGATTAGACAACCCCAACAGAAATAAATGGAGACAGGATCAATAGATCCTGAACTGAGAAGGATTAGGGGGTGGGGCCCCAAGGGACAATATGCAGGAGTCTCAATCAATGGTGGGATAGTTTCAGTGCTGCAAGGATAAAACAATTATTCCAATATATTGCAAACTATGTTGCTCAATAAGAGCATTAAAAAAAACCCAGATGGCTTCAGTTTTTACACGTAGAATGAGAAGATAGAGCCTTCTCAAATAAAATATACATAATTTTGCTGTTGGTTTTACATAACAAATTTCGGTACAAATACAAGACACTAGTATTACTAGTCAACAGAACATTTCTCAAATGACATATTACTAAAGGGCATGTTTCTTGCTCATTCCATCTACATTAACTGAAAATTCCTTCTCTAAATGCAAAGCAATAACTGGGTCTATAGTAGTCATTATTCAAAGAATAACAGCAAGAAAATTCTCTTTCCACTTGGAATAAAATCTCTGTTTTCCCCCAGTTGTTGCACTAATTCTGTAATCCGGTTTCTAGTCTAGCCTTTCTAAGTATTCTTTTATCTTAAAAAAGATGTTCTGATGATATACATTTTTCTTTATGCTGCATTTACTACTGTGTTATCTGATTAATAGTGTATCGTGATGCATACATTTATACTTGCAAATTTTACGTAGTGTAGTGTAGAAATTGAGCTCCACAGGATACTCACTGAGAGCTAAACATGCAGCCCTCATTGAGCCATGTCCTGAAGGTGAGCTCTTTACTCGTCCTCCAGGAAGATCTAGTCACCCAGGAAGATAGCTCAGCTATATCAACATCCCCAATGACCAAAGCCATCTTCATTCAAAGACTGATCAGACAATCCAGGAACCCACATGCCCTTTCTGTCTTCCAGGAAGCTGAGAATACAGACTAATTCATGCAGTCTCAGAAATATTCCTCATCCAAAGTGACAAAAACTTTACTGGCCAGATACCAGGGAGCTAGCAACCCCCTAGCAAAGTGCTCTTTGCAACCAGGCCTTTCCTGCTGCAAACTCCCCACTATGACACCCTCAAGGAAGCATTCAGAGTGCTTTAAGGGATGGGCTGATTCCAGCACCATCTTGTTCCCTGATCCGAGAAAAGGGTAAACATCATTGCCCAGTCCACCTCTGTTTCCCAGTGCTTAGGAGAGCACAAGTGGAGGAGGACTCACTGAGAAAGGGAAGCACCTGGGCTCTGGGCTAACTGTTGGGGCCATAAGTCACATAGCATTGACTAACTCAGCATTTGGTCTCTCTGTCCTCCACAATGTTATCTGTTCAAGAGCATGAGAGGCTGGATTTTGTCTAGAATCTTCTGGTGTCAAGATCCTATGGACATTTCCCAACAGTGCTTCTTTTTATTTTTTTATTTTATAAAGTAGTTCACAATATTTATTACACTTAATATAAAAACACCAATCCCACCACCATTACATCTTCCCACCACATTTCAGATGTTTCTATCCCAAACCCAAACCCCTGCCCCAAAACAGAACCAAAAGAATATATTTTGTATTGTTTGTTATGAAAAACACTGAAAATGCTACAAAAAACTTTCCTTAGAGGAAAGAGTGTGAGGATTGTTTTATTTCACTGAGGTGCATTAAGCCCATCTATAAGATCTCTCTTATTTGTTAAAGGTTGAGCCTTGTGTGCTTATATATCTATATCTGCAAAAAATATACATTTGGTTGCCTCCTACTTTGAACCCCTTCAAATGCGGTACCATACTCTTGGAGTATGAGTAGGGTGTATGGTATGAAGTGTCATGTGGCCGCAAATGCTTTTTATACCAGTCTACATAAGAGGTGATAGAAGGTTGGCTTCCTCAGTCCTGCTGGAGAAAATCAGTTCATCCCATTCAGCTCCACATCATGTTGTGTCCTCACCCAGCAGGGAAGAGGAATGGCACAATAGTTCCATGTGTTCCAGGGCATGAGGAGAGGCTGCAGAAGGCACTGCCTTTGCAGGCACTCTGGGGCATGGCCTCCAGGATGACCCAAGGACAACCAGCTACCTTGACTCCAGCTGGCCTGATGGTTCTTATCAACAGTCCACACAGAACTGGCTCCAGGCCCCAGCTGAGCGCAGAAGGTGGTGGTTTCCACCAGAGGCAGGCAGTGGCCATGATGACAGCACCCACCAATCCCCAAAGTCCACCATCAATAAAGGGCAGTCATTGCTTGGTAGCTACAGTGTCCTTGCTTCCCAAATCTGACGCTTTTACGGAGCTTGTGCAATTAACTACTTAAATGCATCGTAACATTTGCTTCTTTGACAGCCAACTATTGATTTTTTAATCATTTTCAAGTCTTCTCCAGTACAAATAAATGTACTTTGGTTACAGTTAATGCACTGTATACCTGTATTAAACATCAGTGCAATTTATTATTTGGTGAAATATAGATTCAAAGTCTGCCTCTGAGGGTAGTGTAGAGACAGCCTCTGTCCCTGATCCTCTGCAGTCCCTGACTTCCAAAACTAGAGACCTTTGTCTAATAGAACACTTCTCAACACGAAGTGGAGGAGATGCTAAATACCAGTCTTTAATATATATCAGCACAGGAAAAAATTTAACATAAATGAACAAAGAAGAGACAGTTTCTATTTTCTTAAAGGTGAGACCTACAGCAACTAGGCTCAGAGGAAATTTTATTGGTTTCTTTTCTTTTCCTATCCTGGCATCAGGCACTTGGGATGAAAATAATTTGGTAGTCTTTCTACTTTGATCGGTGTTAACATATTTTTAATTACTGTTACAATGCTTTCCTCTAGTTAACCCTTGGAAAGCTAAGCCAGTGCTTGAGAAAGCTACTTCTATGAGCTTCTGGCACTGCCCACACACCAGGCAATAAGAACTGAAGTCACACCCCTAAACACAGCCAAGGGAACGGAAATTGTGATCTACTTTATCAACAAGTCCTATCCTTGGGCACATCCTCAAATTCAGCATTAAAGTGGGCGAGTGAAAAGCTGTTAATTTTGTTTTGTTAGGAATAATATCATTTTAGTTTTAGCATCAAAGACAGATGCCAGCATTTCACTCTGAACAGATGGTAATTCCATCTAATAGTGCATCTCTGTATTAGTAAGGTCTGTTGTGTATACAAACAGTAATAAACAGTAGGTAAGGATCAAAATAAATTTTAATTGTTGACATTAAATTCTGGCAGCCACAGTTCTAAGGCTGCAATATTCCTTCTTCAAATCTGTCAGATTTACTAATGTTGCAAACACGTTTCCTCAAGCTGCCAGGTCCTAGTTTCAGTAAAGTGATCTGTGGATTCCATGCTTTGGCCTTTGTTGAGATACCTATTTTCCTACATGGAAATAATGCTTCTGGTGTCCCAGGGTTGGCATCACACCTAGGTAATGATCTGCCACAGTGCTTTGAGGACAGTCCAGGAGAGTCCTGGAGGGTGGTAATTCCATGAAGGATTTAGTATGAAATGTTCCACCCAATGTGACATGGGGGCCATGGTATTATCAAAGCCATATTCTTACCTTAGTAAGTAATGGCCTCCACCTGCATAATATTTTTATTCTGTTTGCAAAGCTGAGCATCCCTGAATTTCTCTGGAAGTGACATCATTCCTTTCATTTGTTTGTTCCACCAGAGTCCAAAAGATCCCCCTGGAAGTCCCTGCAATCACCAGCGGCATTCTTCTACAGGGGCACTGCTCAGGACCAACTGTGCCAACAAGCACCAAGCTCCTTTCCAGTATGCCTCCAGCAATCCGATATTCTAGAAAGGAATAGCTGCTGTTTATTCTTAAAAGCTTGTAAATGAGGGGAAAAAATTAAAACTTGGGGAAAATCAGTTTGGCATTCAGGTGACTGTTCAATAACAAACATGCTTTGCAATCATATTTCTTTAAAAAATGGATGTATTTTTTAATCATGAAAAATATATTGCTCTCACCATATGGGATAACCAACGACTCACCAACCGATTTAAGATGCAGCATATTGAGCTGACCATATGTTACAGTGCTGCTGAATGGCTGAGTGATTCATGCCCGTCACATTCTAGTATATCAATTAAAGCTCCTTGAAGTCTGCATGATTTGTGTCTCTGTTATTAAACCCTGCTAATTCATCCCACTTACACATCTGTTATAAATCTCTAGGAGTGCTGCATGATTCATGGCAATCTGTGAGCATGCTACAGCAAATTCTTCTCCTTGTAATTAACAGTAAATTGTTTTACTGCCATGCAATGAATTTTTCAGTTATATTGCAAATGAACTCCTAAATGTGCGGTTCTTTCCTAGGAACTGACTTATATCATTAGGCAATTAAAAAGTATTGCGTTGAACCAAAAGCTTTTAATCAAGAGCAATGCAACATTGCTTAACACTGCTTCAGATCCATGGAGATTTGACATGTTGGTTGAAAGTGTAAAATCACTCTCGCTGTTGAAAGTACAAAACAAACAAACAGAAAAGAAGCCCATGTCATCTACTCAGGATTTCACGGGTGCCGAGACGCAGGAAAGGCTGAATGTTTTGGAGCGACAAGTTTGCACAGATACTGTTTATCTTAAGAAGTTACTTAAGTTATCTGTCAATACCAAATTTTTCAGATTGCTTTTCACTTCTCTAATTGTAAAGCGGTGCCTTTATTCTTGAAATAAATAATTGGATAATTAGCCAAGGTGAATCATCAGAGGATGCCAGTGCCGTTCAAGTGTTCTTGTCAAAGGTGAAGCGAATTCATTTCAGCTCGCCTCTGCAGCTCTTCGCAGAGCCTTTGATTCCCCCCTACTTTCCTGGCAGCAGCCTAAGTCCATACATCAAGTCAGTAGTTTAACAACAAATGGAATTAAATTCAAAGAAGGGAAACTAATTGAAGGACAGCAACAAAAAAGTGTTTGGTAATGTGCTTTTTAATATGGCATGCCACATTTGCATGATAATTTTTCCTTTTTAGCATGGAGCAGAAAGTGACTAGCTTAATGAGGGATTATTCAAGACAGGAAGGAACAAGATGCATTCAGAACTAACAACAAAGATTGTATTAGGAAACAAAAACAGACAACCCCCAGAAGGAAGTGGATGATTGGTTTATGCATTATGAATAAAAAGATAGAAAAATATTTATATTAGTATTCACTAATGACTATATATACAAGATTGTTGTAATTAAAATTATAAATTAACATATTAAGGGTGCTTGTTTAATCACTCTGGGTCCTATTCACAATCAAAAAACTTATGTCCCTGCATGCAAAGCAATGTGTATTTTCAACCAAGCAGCAGACAGCCTATACATATTACTTTGAATGCCAGAGGGAAAAAAAAAACTTTAATGCATCACTAATTACTTGCTTTATGAGAGATGGGCACTTCTAAACTTGTGGTGTAGAGGTCAGTTTATCACCAGCAGAGGACTATTGTTCCTCCTACAAAGGATCTCCAAAAGGTTCAAATTACACATAAACTGCAAAGAGTGGAAAGAATGCATACATTAGTTTGCAAGGAACAGCTTAAAGACAAGGACTGAGAGGGCTCCATATATCAGCTTATGACTCCTACATACTCACAAAGCAACCCCAGCCTCCTTTCCCCGTCCCCAACCCCGCTTATGTCCTGGGCATTTTCAAACACTGCCTGATGATTGGATGCCTGTGCCCTGGATGAGGCTGTTCCTAGGTGGAGGGTCCATTAGCCCAGTTCTTAGCCACTGCCATGTGTGCCAAAATGAAAGAACCAGCCTGCAACATCCCCACACACACAAAAAAGGCACAAATTCTGTGATTTCCCTCACCGTAAGAACACTTCAGATAAATGCAGACACTAACACTGTCAAGCTGGAAAGAACCCCTCAACTCTTTACAAATACCTTTTTGATTTACATTCGAGATTTAAGGAGGGGAGATGGCTTCATGCTCCTCTGCTTTGAAAGGCTGAATAGGTTTTCTAATTAGGGGGTATGTTTTTCCAAATATTTTGAATGGTCTCTGTCGTCTTTGGATCTCTGATAATGAACTCAAATGAGCTACAGTTAGACTTAAGCATTACCATCCCCCACAAATGCATCAGGATTCCTTTGAGTATCATATCTTTCCATTACTAGAAGAAATGGAGCAGGAAGAATCCTGAGGTTGCACATCAACTTTTAATCCTTTTGATATCAAACTTGTTTACCATTCAAAAGGCTTTTCTCATTGTTTATTTCTATGACTTAATATCTACCAGTTACAGCAGCTTTTAACAGTAGGAATATTTTAGCAAAGAGTTTACACATCTACTGAAATAACTAAGTATCTAAGGCGAGAGGATGCTGACTATGCAACTCTCACTTCAAACTTGAACACCTTGAAGATGGCAGATTTTCTAATAAATCAAACTGTAAGGAAACATTTTCTCCAAATTTCTGTCAGATGTCTTTATCCTGTTAAATGAAAAATCAGAATCCTGATGAAACATATTAAAGGGATCAAGATATAAAACACTTTTCCAGAGAATGCTGAAATAAATGTCTGGACACTGAAAGTTTGAACATATTTGTTTTTGTCCTGGAGTTGGTATTTGGAGACCATGTGGTGCTGGGGGTGAAACCCAGGGACTCACATGTGCAAGATATGTTCTTTTCACTTAAGTCACATCCTTAGCCCCATATAATTCTTCTTAATAAAAAAAAAGCAAGGAGGACACTTTTGGGCAAGGGGTCCCTGAGACAGTCAAATTGCTCAATAATTTACATTCCAGCCTCTGCTCTAAGAAAGGTTACCCAAGGGTGGCCTGGATACCCCCAAGGGCACACATTCCTCTGAGTTGCCCTTTCTCTTGCTTCCCTTGAATCATAGAACTTGACATATACTTTCTTTCAGAATTTTCTCTTCACTTGACTTTTCTAGAAATGCTCTCTCCAGGTTCTCTCCATAACTCTGCTCCTTTTCTCTTCCTTTCTCTTCTGAATGTCAGTATTCTTGGGGCATTCCCTGTCAACTGATGGCTGATCATCCATAGCTTTAGCTCCTGTCTATACTCAGACACATCATTCCTGAGATCCAGAGTCTCAGTTTCTTGCCACTGTCTGGTTATAATTGTCATGGATGTATTTCTATCAAGTGATAAAATGAAAGCTCATGGGTTTATTTCTCCCATATGTTTTTCCCTTTCCTTTCCATTATACTTAATGGCATTGCCATGCGCTACAATATTTACTGTCATCTTCGATTCTTCAATTCTTCCTTTGTTCTAACCTGTGGATTTCTTCTCCTGGATACTGTCCTTTCATCATTATGTCTTATTATTTGATTCACTCCTACTTTGGCTCTCAGAAAAGTCTAGCAAACTCAATTAACATACTATCCTCTAATCTCATCTATATGTTAACGACAGGAGGAATCCTCCTAAGTCCCATTCTTTATTATAGGCTGTGCAGGAATAGTTCCAATCTCACAAACAGGGACTAGTCTACATATATGGTCAGTAACTGCCTGCCCAAAGTGTGTATGGTCCTCTATATTCTATCCCTGATGTAGAATGCATTGGCCTGAGCCATAGGACTTCCTCCCACTGAAGGATAAAACATGGACTGGGCCAGTATTTGGGGAGGCCATTACAAAGACTAAATTCCTATCGACTGGAGAGACCAACTGTAAGGTCAGTTCTGCTCAGGCAGTGACTAAGAACCCTGGACACCACTGAACCCCAAACTAATCTTTAGTTTCTGCCTCCATTTTCTCCAGTCCACTTTGAATTTTTATTCCCTAGTCCCAATTTTTCCACCCCCCCCCCTCAAGGAAACAGCATCTTCTGTCTCTGTTATCCATTCCTGGTGACTTGGTGACTTTAATGAAGTCAACTGCATACAAAATTGAAAAAACATTCAAACTCATAGGATAATAGGGTTTTGCACAAGCTAGGTACCCTTTAAATAAATGCATATATCTGAAACAGAGAGACTGAACATATGAAAATGCACAGTTCAGTGGTGGAATTGGGAAGTCATTCTCATTGATGGAAGATTTGAAGAAACAAAATTATGTGGATAAAATAGCCTGAACAAGATAAGCTTTTCATAACTAAACTAAAAAGAATCCTATACTTCTCCCCACTGGAAAAAACCCTCTCAAATTGAACTAGAACATAGATTAGAGGGTCTAAAGAATATAGGGAATATGCTTATAGCTAACATACTTATGTGTAATAAGTAAGTGCACCTAGGAATCTCAACCTCCTCTCATCTGGCTGTAAACAGAAAGCTTATCCAGGGGAGGGAAGGGATAAAGAATGGGGGCCCTGGAACAAGCAGGAGGAAAGGGGCCACTCTTGGAGAAGGTCTGGTGATGAAGCAGTCATGGCTGTCATGAATGAAACCCTGCCATGCAAAATGAAGGTGCTTGAAATAAAATTTGAAGAATAAAAGGGAAAAAGCCTCAAAAACTAAGCCTTGTTCAACTTCTAACATAAAGACTGATTTTACAGTACAAGGAATCATAAGTAATGGAATTATATCAGCATTCATAATCAAGTTCCTAGGAATCTAGTGTGTTTTACGAGAGGCAAGCAAAATGAATGCAAACCATTTCCTGCTGATATCATGTCCGATAACAAGTCTCGGGAGTTTTTATTAATAATGAATTAACAAGCACGCCACTGCCTACCCAATACATGCAGATACAACTTCAGGGCAGCCAGATAATTTCTGGGTGCTTTCTTGCAACCTCATAGGGCAGCAGTAGTTTTAGCCCCGGAAAAACATCCAAGACCTAGGGAATAAGTATCACAAGACCTCACAGAAAGCTATGCAAAGCCATCCAAGTGATCTCAGGAAACAGCTGCAACCTCTGATAGTGATTGTATTCCGGAATCACCATGCTTCTAATTATAAGTATTTATGACACTGGCAACTCAGCACTCCTGGACATCTCTATGCCTTGCTTATGGCACTTCTTGTCTTTGCTTAATAATGTATCTCTCAGTAAGAATCAAGATTCATGAGAAAACAGGAGCCAGAGGGAACGTGCAAAGTCCAAAGTTGAGACAATGCTGAGGTTGTAGGGGTTGGCTTACATGCACACACGTATGTGTTGGGTCCATGGACATGTAAATACCTGCTGCTGAAGTCTGCCCTGTTCTCAAAGAACTGCTCACAATGCCAATTGAATCAAAGAGGGAACTAGGAAAGTCATAGGTCCTGGATGGCTTTTGTTGTCTACAATATGGAACAGTTCTTGAGACAGCCGACAGCCATGCACACAATACCTTTGGGGCAAAAAAAAAATTGCTTTTCCCGATAATACCTAATCCATGTGAGAAGAGAAATCTTGGCAGTTAAAATCCATGCATTCAGACAGAGCGAATGCCAACCACAATTAGAAAAGGTGTTTTTTTTCTTTTAAGAGTCTCAACAAGCTAGGATTTAATTGATAACTGTATAATCACACTGGTTAATGAGGTAATAATCCCGCTTCTGAATGTATAAAAGAAGAAATCAAGTTATCGCTCCATAAAACAGCATGGTGGTCTGGTAACTATCGCCAATGGTAGAGATAAGGATGGTGACAATGGCATTATTATTATGAAAAGTTCAGATAAAACCATAGGGCTGGCTGAAACCAGCCCAGGGCAAAATTGTCCACATGTTCTTCAAGGGAGCTAGTGCAGGAAAATATTATATTTTAAATCAATCCCATTATTTCCTTAACAAAAAAGAAAAAAAACGAACAGAAAAAAATGGAAGCCATTGACATCACAGAGCAACCACATGAGGTCAATTCTCAATTATCTTTCTCCTACTAATAAGCATATGCAGAGCTGATCAAACAGTTGCATCGCTTTTGAAATACTGTCTTCCTCGCACAGTTTCAGATGAGAATGCAGACTTGAGCCAATGAGACAGAGAGAAACTCCATAGTCCATAAACAAGTAATTAAACCTCAATAAGGAGAGCCCGCCCCATTGCTACAGCCCTGATTGATCAAAAGAACCATGTACATCTGCATAGTCTATAGATACAAAGGCCCTGGAGATGTTCTTCAGAAACAATGTCATTAACACAGTGACAATCATACACTGTAGTGGCACAAAACTACTTTTGAAAAGGATGTTGCATTAGTTTCAGACCAAATAATCTTTCATAAATATGGGCATGGAAAACCAAAAAGGTAAAACTAGAAGTCATTTTCTAGTTTATTATTTTTCTTTAGAATACAGTAAGAATTCTTTCATAATATCTGCCTGGAATAATGAAATTATTCCAAAAATCTTGGAATAATTTTAAATATTTCTATCATCTCCTTACAATCAGAAAACATTAAAACATCAAATTGAATTTTAAATCTTTTACCTAACTCAAAAATGACAGGTGAGATAATGATAGTATAAACTATTCTCTTCTGTGCAGAGTAATTTAGGCATTTCTAAGAAAAATTAAATTTTTACATAAATAAAACTGAATATTGCTACAAAATCCATACTAATTAGAACAATCCTGGCAATATTTGATGTGTAATATTGAGATAACATACACTATGGCTCTTAGTATTTAATTTAGGACATCAAATCTTTTTTGGAGGGGTGGAGGAATACCAACAGTGCTGAGGGCATGTGCTCAGATGTGTCAGGAATAAAACCAGGATTATCCACATGAAAGGCAAAGCAACTTAACCCCTAGACTATCTCTCTGATCCCAAAAGTCAGATAATTTTTAGGAAAATTATTATTTGCAGCAAAGGTACATAATAAATTATAGTAAGACATTTGAAAATGTAGGCTAATATGAATTCTGATGAAATTTACCTTCTCTGCATTTGGCTGTTATAAATACATAATCCTAAAAATAATATATTCCCTAGGACTTGGGGGAAATAAAAATATTGCTCATATAAACTTAGTCTTTATGATGTCTAGGCTTACATCTCTTAAAGGTTTTGTGTATAGAAAGTTTTCTGGAAAACAAACCTATGAAGGAGTAAAAGAATACAACAGATGCCAGTAAATCTAGAGTGATTTTTTTCACCTCTTCCATCTGTTAAAATCTTAGACAAAGATCTCTGAATTCTGACCTTTATAACAGGCTTTACACAGGATTCACTTCTCATTTATTTACAAAGACTGTAAGAAGATACACTAGTGTGAATGAGGGGGTAAGTGTGTGTATATTTTTAATCACTGAGACAGAGAATTGTGATGGTACATTTTGCTCCATATTTTTTTTCATTGTTTATTTTTTAATTTTTTTAAATTTTTTTTTATTTTATTATTATTATTTTTTTTAGTGAGTCACAGTGAGGGTACAGTTACAGATTCACACCTTTTAGTGCTTGTTTTTCCCTCATGCAATGTTTGAGAGCCCATCCCTCCACCAGTGTCCATTCTCCATAACCAATGAACCCAGTATCCCTCCCACCCCCCCAATCCCATCACCCCCCCACATCTGTGGCAGGACATTCCAATTTGTTCTCTCTCTCTCTCTCTCTCTCTCTCTCTCCTTTTGGGTTTTGTGGTTTGCAACAGGGGCATTGAGTGACCATCGTGTGCAGTCTCTAGCCTACTTTCAGCATGCATCTCCCTCCCCGCGCAGGATCTCCAATCACATTTTGCTTGGTGTTCCCTTCTCTATCTGGGATGACTTTCCACCAACATGTGAGGCCTGCTTCCAAGATATGTAGCCAACCTCCTGGCATTATATACTACTATTCTTGGATGTAAGTCTCCTACTCTGTTATATTATTTTCCACAGATGAGTGCAATCTTTCTATGCCTGTCCCTCTCTTTCTGGCTCATTTCACTTACCATGATACTTTCCATGTTGATCCACTTATATGTACAGTTCATGACTTCATCTTTTCTAACAGCTGCATAGTATTCCATTGTATAGATGTACCAAAGTTTCTTTAACAAGTCATCTGTTCTCGGGCACTTGGGTTTTTTCCAGATTCTGGCTATTGTAAACAGTGCTGCGATGAACATATAAGTGCAGATGTCATTTCGAGTATACTTTTTTGTTTCTCCAGGATATATTCCCGGAGGAGGTATTGCTGGATCAAATGGAAGCTCAATTTCTAATTTTTTGAGAATCGTCCACATTGTTTTCCAAAGGGGCTGAACCAGTCGGCATTCCCACCAGCAGTGTAGAAGGGTCCCTTTCTCTCCACATCCTCTCCAACAGTGGTTCCTTTTGCTCTTTTGGATGTGTTTGACTATTTTGTTAGGTAGATATTTCACTGTATCACTGTCATCCCGTTGCTTATCGATTTGCTCGAGCTGGCACCAGTAACGTCTCTGGGGGAGAAAAAGCAAGAAAGAGAATGGAGTGGAACATCTATATTCATCTTCCAATTCAGCTACAAAGAAAGACATTTTTTATTTTGCCACCCCGGCAGGGCTCACTCCTATTGCTTACGCTCAGGGCTCAGTCCTGGCAGCACTAGGAGCACTGTAAGCTGTGCTGTGGATCAAACAGGGTTGACAATGTACAAGGCAAATGCCTTAGACCTCTATCTGTTTGGATCCGCAAGAAAAGGACTTTCAAATAAATAAAATATTATAAAATTTTGTCAATATGAAATATCAGTTTTTGTTAATGATATTGGATATGCCAAAAACAGTAACAATAAGTCTCACAATGAGAGGTGTTACTGGTGCCCATTTGAACAAATCAATGAGCATCGGGATGACAGTGACAGCGACAGATGATAGTGATAGTTATTTTATAAAGTGTGATATTGTGCTGCCCCATCAGTGGTAAAAACACTGTTAAGTATTTACACGGAACTTAAAGCATAAAAGAAATCATATAGGGAAACAGGAATTGTACTCTTCTTTCATAGAGTGAGCAGGAAGTACGGACAGATGTCAGTTGGTTTATAACTGCCAGAGTTGTATATAAATAAAGCAGGTGACTCCTGATGACTCCTATGGTTGTATTTCTATAAATGATATAACTATGTGGGATTTTCCCCTGATTTTGTTCATTGATATAGGATATTAAAGCACACGTTGTAGTTGATTTTGAAGCTAGACAAACACAGAATTTATAAAATGAAAGAATAGGACAAAACAGCAAATAATAATAGTTAAATGGGAGTTAGAATAAAGACCCAACCTATGAATTCCAACTACACAGTTGCCTTGAATCTCATACCAAATAGAGAGGTCTGAGAATAAAGCAATAGCATTAACTGCCAGCCCACAGATATTTCCAAACCTTTACATGAAAAGTGATCGTCTCAACTCAAGGCTTCAAGTGCTACTGGATTTTAAAATTATTTTATAAAATATTATTTTAAATTACACATTTTATTTCTGACTTAGCAGTTCAAGAAACTTTTCTCCTAATTTTACATGGGTGGAACTGCAAAACCACCAGAATTAAATCATATAAATTAAAATTCTAACTATCTATGTATAAGTTTTTCCCTCTTGAAGCTAACAGGACAATTTTGCTTCTAGAATTCTCCACATAATCCGTTTGGACCTTCTCATCATCACATCCCAGTTCTGCCTATGATTCTACTCAGCCCAGCATCTCTTGCTATCTTATCCATGTAGTGTCTGTGATCTATGATAATGGTAACTGGATGGTCCTCAGAAGGACATGCTAAACTTGGGGAGTCACCCAGCTGTCTGACTGTGAGGATCTCAGTACAGACAGCGGGTGGGTAGCCCCTTGCCTGCTGGAGCAGTGCAATTCTTACTGTCGTTAGCGGTGAAGGAAGTTCACTGGTTTGGTGGAACTGGTAATTAGACAGACTATTTTGGGAAAAGTGGTAATTATAAGGACTGTAGAATAGGATGACTCTTGCTGGGTATTATCAATGCACTGAAGAAAGAGGAAAAAGATTTTAAGGTAATAAATTACCAATTGAAGGCAAACTCTGAAAGTCCCCTTAGCAGTATTGATTCTTTATATTAATATAACCTTCTTAAGTAGATGGAGATAAGTGGGGAAACATCAGGTACACAAAGGTCTTGGCAAGATTTTGGTGCTTATTGAAAAGTAGGAAATCAACTCTATGGAGATGAAGGAAGATGTCGTTTGTAAATATGCCCAGTAGCATTGGATCCTTGAGAAGATCACTTCCAAACTCAAGTCAGTTATTGCATCAGCATCCAGAACCACAGAGAAAGAAGAATGTCTGGTAGAGCATCTGAGGTTTTGAAGTAAGAGTGTGTCCCATTGGGAACAACATGTAGAGCAAGTGACAAGAGTTGTATGGACGGTCGGAGTTTGGGCCACCCTGGAGGAAGAGAAGGGCTCTGCAACACAACCCAGCTGTTCAGAAACAGCCCAACACCTTGGGCTACAAAGCTGTCCAGACCCTGTGGTCCTAGAGGTGGTGGCACAGTGGCAAAAGATGCTATGAGACACTTATTGCCCAGGCCCAACAAGAAAATCACAAGGCAGACCTCCATGGCTAGAGTAAGAGTGTTGCACAATGGAAGTGAACCATTTGCCATGCAGTTCCTAGTGTGCTGGTAGGTCTCCATAAAGACAGAGCCTCTGACCATAGAACTACCAATGGCCATGCCACAACAGCCATTCTTCATGTGCTGGCAGATATGCCAAACTCTACAGTCTTATGTGCCTCCTGACAGAAATCCATTTTAAGGTGAGGTGCTTATACGGAAATGGGTGTGCACACAGCTGGACAGTCCAGTGTGGTGTTCAAAGATCATCTACAGCTGTCCTGTTGGCCCTCAGGATGTTCCAAAGGGGCTGCAGGTGAAGACCTTATCAGTGAGAGGTCACAGCATGAGACCAGAGGGCCATCAGGTAGCATGGGCCACACAGAGAGGAAACAAGATCAGAAATGGGTCACCGTCACCGTCGAAGAAAGCCTGAGAAACACTCATGCCACTCGCCATTCTTCTGTGCTCCACTAGTGTTCACTCTCCGCGTGCATCTAGAAATCCTTGACAGCCTCTCAATAACTCATAGAGCCAGAAAAAAAAACACAACTGGGCTGAGAAATGGGATGTCTCAGTAAGTGACTGCAAGCTAGCAATGAGCCACAACTGCTCTTGGATTCTCTCAGGGATTATTCCATGAGCCAGCAGAGAGAAGAAACCATCTTGCCAGACAGTCAGACAGTCACCTGGTCACAAATTTCTGTGGAATAGGAAGAGTCCCAGGAAAATACCTACGGCCCAGATCGCAGTGGCCTGTTGCATTGATCATGGACAAAAGCAGAGCCTAGATCAGAGTCTAGGAAGTCAGGAAAGAAGAGGACAGAACGGAGGAATGGAGGGGCCGCAGGCAGTGGACTCAAGGAGAGTCCTTCCTCAAGTCGTGCCAACACCGACCACAGAGGTCTCCAAAGAAGAGGTGTAGGACAACCAGTCATGAAGGGTGTCATGTCAAGCTGGTACCAGTCATGGTCTGTTACTGGCCACTCAGAGAGGTTCAGGTACTATACTGGCCATGACCACAAACAAAAAGGTTATAGGAGCACTCACCTCAGTTTGCTCTTTTATTAACTGAATTCATCCCTGGGCAGCCTAAGTACCCCTGATCTGCAGTTCTCATTATGATCAATGCCACTAGCTGGAACACAAGCCACAGGAAGGTTTGATGACACCAGAGGCCCAGGCCCGCCACGTGTTCATCACCTCTTTTAAAAATTATGACAAATCCCATTCCTCTGACTTTTTTCTAAGAAAACAGAATATACAAAGTTTACATATAAGATATTATTAGCAATCTTATTATATGAATTAACATTATATAATGTTGGAACATTATATGATTGAATCTCTATTATTTAAAGTATTGTAGATCAGGGTTGCTAAATAAAAATCCAAAGAAGGGTCCAGAGAGATAGTAAAGCTTGTAAATCACTTGTCTTGCACATGTCTGAGCCATGTTCAATCCCCAGAATTCCATATCATCCTCGAGCTTCTGAGCACAGAGCCAGGTGTAACTCCTGAGCATAAGTATGGCCCTGAAACAAAAACAAAAAATCAGAAAGAAAAAAATATTTAAATACAAAATAAAGTCATACCAAAAGAATCATGCAATACTGATTTCAACTTAATCCAAATAAGTTAGACATGATTTAATGAAAATAAACTGCTTTCAAGACATTTAATAGGTATGCTCAGAAGGTAAAGCAGATTGGAAGAAACCAAACACTACCACCATGGTTCAGTGTATGCTAATATTAGAAGGCATCAGCCCTTTGTCTCTGCAGTGCTTTGTACATTCACAATCTACTAAAAACAAAGGGTCCAGTTCAAGGAACAATTGAGGAAAGTTAGTCTGTCACAGAAGCCTGCAAACTTAGAAAATACCAAATGAAACAAAATTTAGTTCAGAAATGACATTTGTTTGTTGACAGTAACAGTACCTGTGAAAATAATAGTGTGCTCCATCGCCAAGATGAGTGCTCTACATCATGATTGCATTGTACCCCACAGGTTTTCCTCCCGTGGTCACTACCCACTGACATCTCTCAGGACATGTGGAGAGCGTGCAGGGATAGGGGACAGGCAGATGGTTGGGTCTTGAACATGGTGCTGCCAGGAGAGAAACCAACAGAGCAAAAGGATACTGCGGTACTCACAAGCTTTCCAAAGGCACCCTCAAACCACTCTGGCTTCCGGAGCAGCACATGCGCAGTACCATCAGCCATCCCGTTTCTTACACATGTTGCTAAAAATCTGGGGATTTAGGAGTTCTATAAAAACAGCTCTTTTGAATCCTTCCTGCAAGGATGTGCTCCACCTTCATGTGACCAGTAAAGATCTCTCCAGTTACGAAACAAAAAAAGAAATCGAATCATGTTCATAAATGAGGACATGGGGCGAGAAGACTTAGGTCAAGTATTTAAAAGAGGAAGCTACAAAAAAAAAAGTCTCATTCCACCAAGTTCAGAGCAATGCAAAGTGACATTGGATTTCTCACACTGACATGGGTTTAACAGGCAAGTTCGGAAGGCCAAGAGACTAGGATTCCTCAGGAAGATGTAACTCTAAAGTGTTATAAATAACTATAAAGAAATGATAAAAGTTTTCAATCAATCTTGAAGTGTTTCGGGTATGAACAAATATACATTCTCCCCTGCCATCCTTGAGATGTTAATATGGATTTTGAATGTGCTAACCAAAGGTGTATTATCGAAGGACCTCATTGCACTTTCATTAGCCACTGACCCATAAGATTATGAGGGTCCAGTACTGCAGCTTCACCCATTACTTTTCATTCTGACCTTGCTTTTCCCCTTCCAGAATGCCATGGCTCATCACTTGCACTATCAGCCCAGTATTATTTGTCCAAGATGGCTGGCAGTCATTAAGAGAAGCTGAAGTACAATGTACATTTTATTCATGAAATGATTCCCTTGGACACCAAACTAAATGCAACCTCACCCTCTGCCATCTGAACAGGTTCAATTTCAATCAGAAACATGATTTCTTCAGATGATCCATCAACTCAAAGCCTAACAAAAGAGGTGGTTTCTTTCCTTCTTTTTTTTTTTTGATTTGGGGTCAAAGGCTAACAAAATTTGAAGTCTTTTTAATGTAAATAATTAAATAGAAGATTAAAAGTATCTCATTTGCCTCAGGAAAAGCCTCTTAAGACACTTTAAAAATGTTTACCCTCCTTCCTCATTCTATTACTGATTAGAGCACACCTGTGAATTACAGGCTTTGATATTCAGGGTGCTTTCACTAGGTACAATCTAGCACCCAACTATCTGCCTTGGAAAGATAAAAGAACATAAATTGTGCTAAATTTGGAGCAGGGAGGGACATAAAGTCCAACAGCATCAAGGGTAGGAGCTGATGCTATTTTGGGTGGATATTCCCCCAAGACTCTCACTCATTTCTCCCTCATGAAATAATTGCTAAAACATTTCTCCCCTAAAACACATCATGAGTACTTTATGACCTTGAGTTATTTAGGCAACCAGCTGATATATTAAATTTTCCCTTGGCCTATGCAAGTTTATAATTCTTTTCAAAATATACTTTAGGGCTGCTGACATTAATTTGAAGCAGTTTTTTCACTTGGGGGTTTTACAAGTCAAGTTCAAAGCAGTCATCATCCCCTGATCCTCCCACTCTGAAGTCCAGCAGAAGGCAGGCTGCTGGCCACACACACACACACACACACACACACACACACACACACACACACACACACACACTCAGTGTAGACAGTAAGCTTGTATTTGGTGGAAGCCTCCAAGTCCATGGAACTGGTCATTTGAGGAGTTTTTAGTGCCTTTTAACTCAGTGATTCTGCAAATGGGAGAGGGCAGAACTATCAGTGCTCTGAGAAAGACCATTGTCTGCTTGTGGTTTCTTCACTAGCTCACAATCTTCCTATGGACAGTTCATATCTTACAATGATTCCCAGAAATGAGGAACAGTATCAAAGTGAATAAATAAGACAAGTGGACATCTGGGGGCATTGAATCACTGCACCTCCCATTTTTAATGTTTCCAAATTTGGGAATTAGCATTTGATGATCTGTTTGCACAAATATTAGAAAATTAGAGTTATTTTCTTCCAGCTTTACTGAGTAACTAAAAAAGTCTTAGAAAAGGGTCTTGCTAAAATATGCGTGATATAAAATTACGAAAAGTCTGGGGATGTGTGTCTGGCCTAAGGAACTAAGGTTCAATTGCTTGAACACAAAAATTAACTTAATGGAGCCAGTTCGCCTATACACATATATTTTTGGCATTATTTAATATCCTTTTTTTATTTGAAAGAGAACATTTACTGCTCACAGTGCCCTACCTCGTGACATAGTCAAATATAATGCATTTCATAAGCGAATTTCAAATTAGAAGCGTCATTTATATTGTGGCAGATGTCATTAAGAGCAAAACTAATATTAGCCTTTTAAGGAGCAATTTAAATGAATGGAATTTGTTATTAGATTAAAGAAATGTACTGATTCCACTAAGCCGGACAAATCAGATCACCTATCTTTCTTCAGAAATTATTTCTCAATCATCCTATCCAGCAGTGATAAAAACAAAGAGTTGCCTGGTTCTGCTATCCAATCAAAATTGCCCAATTCTCATTCATGTTTGTTCAAGAAAGGGAAATTGAGGTCTTAAGTTCCTACATTTGGTTCCACCAGTGGAGACCAAGCTCCAGGGAACGGACTTCAGCAGTCTAGGTGGCCCAGCCTTGGGGATAGAGCCATAGGAAGGACCTAGCTTCATAGAAGCCTCCACCCACACATGCCGCAACAGAAACACAGCACTGGGTGAAGGGAACCAGATTCTAACGTGGCTCAGGTCCCAGGGCCTCCATAGGGAGCACACGCTTGGAAAGCATTTGGAAGATCCAGCTAAGAATGGGCTTCTTAGTCGAAGGGCCAGTGGCCTTTGAGCATGCAGCCTAGGCAAGTATCCCAGAGTTTGAGCTGATGGAAAGCATGTCACTTAAGCTCCAGTGTCCCTCTGATCCCACGGGTGACAGCTATACTTCTCATGGGTGCCCTGCAAGATGGTGACCATTGCAGAGGTGGAATGCCAGGCAGGTGGAATTGTATGTGTAAAGTCCTGCATGTCAAAAATGAAGAGAAAACCTAAGGAGAAAATAGCGACTTTCCATAATGAGTGAGGAATCATTTTCAATCATCTTCCTGTTAGAACGATGATGCCAACTCATCTCTGTCAGGGACTCCTGGGTGACATTTGAATACTTTCTGGGTGCTTATAGCACTAGAGAAATGGAAAAAAAAATCCCAGGAATAATCTAGAAGTGCAGACTACTTAGGCAAAAACAGAATAGCTCTCAGATTGGGATGACTATATATATTTGGGTAACAGTAATACATAAAGCAACAAGAAGAATGAAATAAAAGCAACTGAAGGGGTATAGATGTGATTCCCTACTAATGCCCACATATGAAAAATCAGTTTTCTCCTCCTGTCAAGAGAACATAGGTTACTGCCTTAAGTCGGGAAAAGAACTTCTCCATCTTGAACTTAGCATTTGTTCTGCTGTTGTTTGGCCAAACCCCTGGGTCAAGTCTCAGCATTCCCACCCAGCTTATGAGTTTGGAAATTGGACTTCTGACCACAGATTCCTCCTCCATCTGAGCAGTTCTGCTCTCAGCACCAACTCACGTTGCCACTGGTTGGCGGGGTATCCCTACAGCACTGCTCCTAATTCCTGAATGAACCTGCTTTTCTCACACCATCATGCCTCTACACAGACCATCTCTTCCACAAGAATCACTCTGGTACTTGTTTGTTTCTTCCAGTGCACTCACCCTTTCTCCTCATGGACTTGGCTCATATGCTGCCTTCTCCTTGGGGAACAGTCACTGGTTTGTTCTAAGCACAACTGTCTCCTCGCTCTTCCCTTCTCCTCCAAGCACTGGCAGTCTGCTCAGTCTCAAGGTGTAACACAGTATGGGCCTACTTATCTCCCTATGCCGTCAGTGATGAGTATCATCTTTTACTTTGTATTTCTAGTGGTGCACACAAGTGCTGATATTGAGTAAGCACTGAATAAAAAATTACTAAATGAATAAAAGACTTTTCCTTGGGGCTGGAGCAATAGCACAGCAGGTAGGGCATTTGCCTTGCACACGGCCGACCTGGGTTCAATTCCCAGCATCCCATATGGTCCCCTGAGCACCGCCAGGGGTGACTCCTGAGTGCAGAGCCAGGAGTCACCCCTGTGCATCGTCGGGTGTGACCCAAAAAAAAACCAAAAAATTAAAAAAAATTTAAAAAAGACTTTTCCTTATATATATATGATTAATTTTAGTTTTCTAGGCAAGACTATTGAGTGTCATACACATAATTACTTGTCATCTTCTCTTTTACTTTTTTCTCATTCTTTCTTTTCTGTTTGCTTGTCTCAGAGAAAATGGAATCATCTTACCACTTATCATATTGATCCTTTGTTGAGGTATGGAATAATAAATGATAATGATATTCAAGGTAGAAATGAAATCTCAGTGCTCCTTAAGCTACTATATCAGTGTCTAAATTTGCAAACTTAAACTGTGCCCATGTCTTTCAATGATGCAAGAAAAGACCACATGCTAAAATAATCACTCTCTGAAAAGCCATTCCCTAGAATAACAACTAAGACCGTCTCCAACTTAGAGCACCCCCAAATGAGGAGTGATTTAATTGTGAATTTGGGGATAAATTCAGAACATGCTCAGATCAGCTCATTGATTTTTCATTTTATTTTAATTTTTCCTCCAGAAAAGAGGGCACATTTTCTGAGCTGACTTTAATTGGGAATGAAGACGACTTTTTTTTCCCCAATCTTAGTTTCCATCTGATTTCTATATCTTGTTTGCCTTTATTTTTAAAATTAGGTATAAAAATTCTATGGTTTACTGACTCTACCCTGAAACTTCAAGGCTATCCAAGCAAAATATACCCTATAGCAAACTCTTGCAAAGTTTCTTTGCAAACTATGTAGAGAAAAAACCTATGGCTATCCCAGATTGCCAAGGAAGAAGGTATAAGTAATTAATTCTGTGCAATTCCCGGGGTGCTACCTGAACCTTCACACACGTTTCCTCAGTGCTTACTGGAAGCATATGAGGATGTTTTGCCTAGTACATGAAATTTTCTTTAGAGAATCATCCAAATATACCTTTATTAAAAGATAAAATTAAATATTTGGTGTTAAACAGCATACTGTCACTATCACTGTCATCCCATTGTTTTTTGATTTGCTCAAGTGGGCACCCATAACATCTCCATTATAAGACTTGTTATTTCTGTTTTTGGTATATCGAATACGCCACGGGTAGCTTGCCAGGCTCTGTCGTGAGGGCAGGATACTGTTGGTAGCTTGCCAGGTTCTCAGAGAGGGATGGAGGAATTGAGCCTGGGTTAGTCGTGTGCAAGGAAAATGCCCTACCCGATGTGCTATTGCTCCAGCATACTAGATATAGATATTTATATGCAATGATCATACCTAAAACCTATAATATAGTATTTTAACTCTAGTGTCACTTAAGTAAAAACATTGAATAAAAGTAAAAGTTAAGATCTAAGGCCAAAGACACAATTCAGAAGACTAGCTCAACATTTGTATGTTGGCGCCAAACCATATATATATGTATATATATAATGTATATATATACATATATACATATATTTGTGTTTGTGTATATACATATATATAGTGTGTGTGTATATATAAAAGCCTTTCTGAAATAGTGCCTTTATAGAATAAAACTGAACTATCCTGAGGCTTTAACATTATCCTACTGCTATTAAAATGCTATTACAAGTCAATAATTTGCAATCACTAAAGATAATAACACAATGGTGCATCATGATCTTAGGTTGAACACTCTTAGTCCTGGAGAATCTCACACAGTGTACCAGACCAGCTCGGAAAAGTTTTTATTCTAACAAGCAATTCTATTACCATCTCAACCAAATGATCAAACTTGCTTGGAAGACAACACTATTAATTTTCTTTGAAAAGTTCAATGATTTTCCACCTATAATTCCAAATGCCTTTATTTAACCCAAAGATTTGTGTTCATCCAACTGAATATAAGTACTGTTTCCTTTTCATATTACACATGCTAGCCACACACTGGAAAGAGAGTAATAAACATGAGGGTATTATTAGAATGTACAAAGTTCTGACAGCATTAGCCAATTGTTCTTACTGTTCAAATGCCATCATGCAGATAATTTTCACATCATTAATTACAGTGATTGTCAAGAAATGCCAGAAGTGGCACTTTTTAATGAAAAATAAGGTTTTAGAAAATAATACCTTGTTTAATAGGATTATATAAATGTCTGATTAGTGAATGAATACACATTTATTATGTAAGAAACTGTGATTTGGATCCTATATTAGTGCAATCATGAAAAAAAAGCCAGAGAATTGGACTCAGTGGAAGATCCCATAAAAGAGAAAATAAATTACAATATGTTATCCTGAAAACTCTGTTTCTGGATGGTAGGGGATAACTGAACTTCAGTTTTTATTCAGCAGATTAAGCGGTGTGGAGATGAGGGTGGCCCTAATTCATAGTTTAGGAAATAATTCAAACAGTGGTACTGTCATCTTCAAAATCACTTTCAATATTTTTATAACTCTCATAAAAGTTTAAGTTTCAGGACACCTGGATCATGCTGATATTTGGAAGAAAGTAAATATTCTAGGAGCAGGTTTGGGGGATGCTTTGCCAATGTGGCAGATGTAGACAGATGTTCATTTCCATGGCAATCTGCATCGTGAAGTTCAGAGTCTTCATTAACTTTACAGAAGACTTGGGGTGCTGATGAGACTGAGCACTCAGAAATGTAGGGAGGCACAGTTATGTATGTAGCACTGGGGACAACGTGCCACATTCCTTACTTGAAGCAAAAAAAGTATCCTTCTGATCATTTTGAAAAAGATTCAGGCACATCAGTGTTTTTTCCATAGTGCTAAACATTTTTGTAAAAATAAAACAACAAATTAAGTATAATAAACTAAAATTTGCAAAATTGGGTGTTAAAGAAAAAAATGGAAACTGGAGTTTTAATCACTATTTCAATGTTTCTTTATTGTTTGTTTGGCTAGCCACAACCAAAAGTACTCAGGACTTACTCTGGCCTTGAGCTCAGGAATCACTCCTGGCAGTGCTCAGGGCACCTATGTAGTACCAGGGATTAAATTTGGGTCAGTTGCAGGCAAGGCAAATGACTTCTACTATGTCTCCACCCTAACTACAGTGTCTTAAACAAGTTTCTTAAAGCAATTCATAGTTAAAGATGACCAGAAAAAATAATCAGAGCCATAGAGATATACCTATTTCTTTTTCTGCATTGTCCTTCACAAATAAATCTCAAAATGGATTAGTCCCGGGGCTGGAGTGATAGTACAGAGGGTAGGACATTTGCCATGCACACAGCTGACCCAGGTTCAATTCCCAGAATTCCATATGGTCCTCTGAGCACCACCAGGAGTAATTCCTGAGTGGATGAATCAGAAGTAACCCCTGTGTATCACTGGGTGTGACGCAAAAAGAAAAAAAAATGGATTAGTCCCCCTACAGATATGTCTCTAAACCTAATGATTTACAATTTTAGAATTCCAGGACTGTGAGGCCACAAAAGCAGCTGCAAGACCTCTCATGATATTCATAATCAGCAACAGAAAATAAATTATTTACCATCTGCTTATGGCAGGCAGACTTGAACTGTGGTGGGAAAAATTGAAATAATGGTGGTGAGAAGGTGTAATGGTGGTAGGATTTGTGTGAAAATATCAAATGTAATCAATTAATGTGTAGTACTGTAGCACTGTCATCCAGTTGTTCATTGATTTGCTCGAGCGGGCACCAGTAATGTCTCCATTGTGAGACTTGTTACTGTTTATGGCATATCAAATACGCCATGGGTAGCTTGCCAGGCTCTGCCATGCGGGCGAGATACTCTCGGTAGCTTGTCAGGCTCTACAAGAGGGATGGAGGAATCGAAGCCAGGTCAGCCGTGTGTGAGGCAAACGCCCTACCTGCTGTGCTATTGCTCCAGTCCAATTAATGTGAACAAGCTTATAAAATAAAATTTAAAAAGAAATTTAAAAAGAAAAAAGAAAATGTCACTGTATCACTGTATCACTCTCATCCCATTGTTCATCGATTTGCTTGAGAGGGCACCAGAACATCTTCATTTGTTCCTGTCGCATGCTAGTGTAGCCCATTGGCATCTGCTCCCTCCAGGAACACAAAAAGCACGAAGAGCACGTTGTTGTTACTGTTTTTGGCATATCAAATACATCATGGGTAGCTTGCCAGGCTCTGTCGAGTGGGAAAAACAAACAAATAAATAAATAAAATAAAAATAAAGAGGTCACGCTGCCACGAATGCAGTCATGCGCTCCAGGATACAATTGCATCGCTCTTTTCTGGGAGATTTGTTTCATAGTCTCTGGATCTTGGATGGTGCCAGGGGAAGTTTGTGGGTGTGACTGCCAACCTACTGGAAAACTGGGGATCTAGGTGGAGGAGGCCCAGTCCCGATTCGAGCATGCTTGGAGATCAACCACAGGTCCTGCATACCTGGGTTCCTCTGCTGGTTCCTTCATGGATGAGGCTCAATCAAGTGTGTGGAGAGTGGCATTGAGCATGGCTGTGTCTGGGTTCTGGAGTATTTTGGCTGCTGGGGCTCTGCTTGGGGCAGGGAGGGAAACTCAACCCATCCCCCTCCGAGGGTCCCCAGTGAAGACAGCCTGGCACGAGGGCAGGATATTCTGCATTGCTCTCTTCCGAGAGCTGGTGTTAAAATATTGAATGTAACCAATTAATGTGAACAACCTTATAAAATAAAATTTAAAAATAAAAAAGAAAATATACCTTGAACATTTGAGAAGAACTTTCAAAGACAACGGACTCAACAGTTGGATTTCTACAAGTGCCTTTAGAATATTTATAAAAGTCGTGAAGGCAAAGGTAGTCTCTGTGGGGGTTTTATGTACTGACCTTCAATGACCCCAGAAGCTCACTGGTTGAACAAACTGACATTACGCTAACCCCAGCTGATAATGAAGAGCCAGGAAAAGGGACAAGAACTGTCCCCCTCCCCATGCAAAGGTGGGGGCAATGGATAGAGATTCGGTTTATCAATACACTCAAACATAGAAAAGGAAAGATCAGGTAAAGATCATCTGTGTGACACACAACATCAAACCAGCAGGGGTTCCTCCTGACACCTCTGCAGAGTGACATAGGCATGGAGTCACCCCCCTCTCTCCCCTACTGCTCACCGAACTGTATCCTGGGATTGCTGTCTTGTGGGCTCCCCATGATAAAACTCATATTGTTATTGTGTGCAACTGGCTAGAGCTTTCCAGTGAAACCTGTCCACAGGAAAGTGGCAATTGGTACTGGAGATCAAACCTTGGATTAAGCCTTGGTTGATCAGATCCTTCCTCTTTCCACTTAACTCTGCATTACTGTGATCTGTCTGTGCCAACAGAAATAGGCACAAAAAATGACAGTTAAACTTGAAGGTTGGTTTCTCTGATTATACCTTTTATTTTGTTTATCTATTTTTTTATGGTTCTGGGGAAGAGAACGCAGGGCTTATGAATGCAATATGTGTGTTCTTCCTCTGAAACATGCATATTCTGGGAGGCTTTTGTAAAAGTTAATTTTACAACCTGAGAGTTTGAAAAGTGGGGGCCCACAAAAACAGAAATATTTAGTACGTCTCCTGAAATCCTTATACTCAGAAAAAGCTATAGTATGTCATGCCTTAATATGCTGTGCTGTGTCTAATATGCAAATATATATTGTTTCATATAAACAAACATATTCTTGTTTTTGCTACCACAATTACTTCTTACATGTGAAGTATGCACTCTATCACAAAATCACATCTTCTGGCTATGTGTGTACATACACACAAATATGAATTTATGTATTCCTATATTTCAAAGACTTTTTAAATACTTAATATGTCATGAAAATTTTTCATTAAAAGGCAAAAACAAATAACATTTTACATATGACAATTTTCCTCACACTTAATCTGCATTGTCATGTGGCAAACGTCTTGTAATAAAATTAACTGCAAGATTTTCGAATGCCTAAGTTGTTCTAAATATTTTTTTATAATACATAGCATAGGTTTTGAAATATTTTGCTATTTGCGTCCAGTTATGTCTGGTTTATGTTAAGTTTCTTTTTATATACCAGCATAAAATAAATTAGCAGGTCAATGCAACTAACATAAATATGTTAAAGAAATAAGTCAGGAAAGTTTACATGAAGAATTTCTTTCTTTTCAGTTTAAGTTTCAGTTTCTTTACATTTTCTTCTTTCCTTGTTTATTTATATTAAGATCCTAAAGTATATTTGTTAAGTCAAAATGTAAAAAAAATATTCTTCCATGTAGCAATTTATTCCACATGAACACTTTTACCAATGAACAAACACATAATATCCCGACTGTTTATGTTAGTTCCAATTTCTCTACATCCTTATCAATGTTGGGTAGGGTAATTTTTTAAATCATCTTAAGGATTTGTAAGTATTAAGAGATTATCAAAAATAAACATCTCATTTTAATTGCATTTCTTTGATTACCAGGGAGATTTGAAACTCTCTGCTTGAAACACTTTTGTGCTACACAGAGGAAACCACAGAAAAGTCTGTCCTCAATGTCACAGACTTACTAATGTATCAATTCCAGCATATTTCATCTTTCCATCATCAAACCTTTAAACTCGCCATATGAGATTGATCTTCATTTCTGTAAATTTCAAACCCATTCCTGGATAAACTGTGAGTAAGCCAGTGGGCGTTCAGAGAATCGGCTGGACTCCTAGAGAGACTCATAGCAGAACAACTTTGAACTTGTCCTCTGGGTGGAGGTTGCTGAGACAGAGCTAAATTACAGTAGAGAGAGCATTTATTAGCAAGGACAATCAATAAGCATACGAGTAACATGGGGTAAGATATTCAGTAAAGAGATCTTTCTGATTCAGAATTACCTTAACAAGAATATCTGTGGTTTACCGAGACATTAATAAACAAAAGGTACACATCATAAGTTTTCTAAAAGGGCTTTTTATCTATAAGCATAAAATAAATTAGCAGGCCAATGCAACTGACATAAATATGTTAGCGAAATAAGCCATGGGATTTTACATGAAGACTTTCTTTTCATTTTCAGTTTCAGTTTCTTTACATTATTTTCTTCCTTCCTCTTCCTTCTTTCCATTCCTCCCTCCCACTCTCTCTCCCTCATTTCCTTTTAATTTTCTTTTGTTGTTGTCTTCTTGTCCATACCCCACAGTGTTCAGGGCTTACTAATAGCTCTGAGATCAGGAGATCACTCACAGAGGGGCTTTGGAGGTCATATGTAGTTCTAGGGATTGAATCAATGTTAGCTGTATAAAAGGCAAGCGTCCTACCCACTGTACTATGGCTCCTGCCCATATGTTAAAAAAAATCATTGAAGCACCATGATTTACAATGCTATTCATAGTTGAGTTTTAGGCATACAATTTTCCAACAACAATTCCATCAACAGCCTCAACTTCCCTTCTCCAATGTCCCTAGTTTCCTGTCCCAAAATATTCAAGCTACCTACACTCTTCCTCGCTTCTGCAGGCTTCCTGTTATAGAATATGTATAGCATGTTGTGTAAAACTCTATCTACATACATATTTAAGTAGAGGCTTAGTGTAGCAACTATTGAAATGACACATAAAAAGAAAGAATTTCTAAATGACTCCTTGAATTTTGAAATCAGGGCTTTGTCACTGATGATCTGGTTGCTTTGATTGGCTGAAATCTGTCAGTGCATTTTTCGAAAAATTTAGTCTATATTACGTTGTTCTTGATGGACCCACAAATATTCACAAGTTGTCTCATTTGTAGTACTCTGAAAAGGCCTTGAAATCTGTGGAGATTTAATAGCACTTGTATCACCTGTCATCGCATTTTTCATCAATTTCTTCCAGCAGGTGCCAGTAACATCTCCATTTGTCCCTATCATGTGCTAGTATAGCCCAGTGGTGTCTGCTCACTCCAGGAACATGAAGAGCTTGAAATCATTCTTCTCCTCAATTGTACCTAATTCTAGCATGATTGTACTTAATTGTAGCAGTGAGAAGCAGTGTGATTTACAGCAGAGGCCACCTTGAATCCAGCCATGGCACTGGGACGTAAACCAGATCAAGCCACCATGTTGACTGACCAAAAAAGAGCCTGGGACCTCTGGTGGAGCTCAAGGGACATTGTGGAATATGGGGATTGAAGCTGTGTTGGCCATGCGCGAGTCAAGAGCCCTACCTTCTGCACTACTGCTTGGACCTTCAAACTCACTTTGATTGATTGATCTATTTGTTTATTTTTGACCACATCTAGTATTGCTATTCCAAACTCTGTGCTCAAAAATGACTCCTTGTGGTGTTCAGGAGACCCACGGTGGAACCAGAGATTGAAACCAGAGTGCTGGTCACTGCAGTCGGACCAGTAGTTCTATCTCTCCAAGCTCTCTCACCTTTTTATTCACGCCTAAAACTAGAAGTAGGATCTTAAGGTTATTTTAGATTTCTCTGCACTGTTCACCGAAAGAGTCTGTTCTGAATTCACTTCTCAGCCTCTCTTGTAGTTCCCCACCTATTTCACATCACAGTGATTGTTTATTTCTATGTTTGTCCAGACTCTACAGCCTCAATGATTCCAAATTTCCTAAGAAGCATCTTTTAAAACATGTAGTCAGGTTCCTCCACATATTGTCCATCACATAGCCTACATGGGTACCCCAAGTTATCAGGTAACTGGATAAGAGGAAATGCCTCTGATCAGGATAAATCACTCTAAACCAGCATGATCATGGCTGGGGTGATCTAAAGTTAAGGGACATAAGTAGTGGGTTTGGGGACTCCTTAGTAGCAGCCAGACATGATCTTGCAATTATTATTGCAAACTAGTAATTTTTTATAAGGCAGGGTATAGCTAATGATTAACAAGGCCTATTTAGATTCAATACCTAGGCAGTTTGGCTTCAATATCCTATGCCTATTGAGTCCCTCAAAATTTTATCTGAATGAAACGGCAGGTATTTATGCTTCTCTTGGGAAAGGACCACCATAATTGCCTCTTTATAGAAATCCAGTCTAAACACAAATCAGCGCTTCATGAAGCATTTAATTTATAGCTATCATTCATTGATTAGCTATAGAGTTGATTGATTCATGTACAAGAAAAATTCCGACCGTGTCCTTTGGATGTCAGTTGTACATCATTATTTGTAATAGAATCGTGACAACCTTACATATAACATAACAAATCTTAGTGATTTTTCATTGATTTCTCTACTAATTTTGTATGAAAATATTGACATCTGCTCCACTTTTTGCTCCTTGTTCTTGCCCTGGAGACACATGTAGGAATTATATCTTCTACGAGACTGGAGAGCTGGCTCTTGGAAAGCCCATTTCCACTCTCCATTAGTGTTCAGCATTTGCTGCTGTGTATTTTCTTCTCAGATTTTAGCATTCTCTGTTCCCCCCACACATCTACTTATTAAATTTTTTCAATGTTTTATATTTCCAATTCTTTTTTAAATATTTATTTTGATTTTTCTCCCTCTTCAAAGGGTTACATATTCCTTCAATGGCCTCTCCTTTCTGAGGTTGATATTTTAGGTTCTTGTTTAATAACATGTGGAAAAAAAACTGGTGATGAAAAGGAGGAATGAACAGAGTAGGGAGGTGCTGCCAGGGTTGGTGGGAAACTAGAACCTATTTCAGCTCCACCTTCATGCTCACAGGGACTTGTTTCTCATGCAGATCATGAAAATAGCTAACTTCATTGAGGGGGGTGTTACTGGAAGGAACGGAGGTGGTAGCTGCTGCTGAAGCGTGAGCTGCCCAAGTGCGTATGAGAATACTGCCTCGCCTTCCTTATGGTACCCAAGAATTCATTTCCCTGGAGGATGATTTCTCAGGGTATCCTACCACATAGTCTGGGAATCATGGGATTCTACTCCTTTTCATATATATATATACATATACATATATGTATCACTGTCATTCCATTGTTTGTTGATATACTCGAGTGAGCACCAGTAAAGTCTCTATTACACTCAGCCCTGAGATATTAGCAGCCTCTCCTTACTCGTCTTTCCCAAAGATTAGAGGCTCTTTCAGGGTCAGGGGAATGAGACCTATTGTTACTGTTTTTGGCATATCGAATATGCCATGGGTAGCTTGCCAGGCTCTGCCGTGTGGGCAGAATACTCTCAGTAGCTTTCCAGCTCTCCAAGAGCTATATATATATATATATATATATATATATATGTTACTGTATTTTGAATATGAATATGCCATGGGGAACTTGCCAGGCTCTCCCAAATGGGTAGTAGACTCTCGGTAGCTCCTCAGGTTCTCCCAGAGGGAGAACTAAGCTATTAGATGTCATATATATATATATGTATATATATATATTTTTAATGAATCACCATGAGATACAGTTATAGGCTTACAAACTTTTGCACTATTCACAATAGCCAGAATCTGGAATAAACCTGAGTGTCTGAGAATAGATGACTGGTTAAAGAAATTTTGGTACATATCTACTCCTTTTCTAATTTCTTTGAGTCCACTTTTCTTAATGGAAATCACACTTAATTTTTTGAATATTAAAACAATATAATTTTCACATTATTTAATATTGCTTTTGACTTTCAGTTGCTGGATGTCAAAATTAAGGAGGTATTGTTGCAGCACGGTTATTTAAATTTCTGTGTACTTAAATTTCTCTCTTCACCTCTTCCTCTTAAGTAGTTCTGAAAAGTAGATACTATCATCTTACTACTCTGGAGGGTAAGTTCAGAGAGCTGTCGTGTTTTCCTTCTTTAAGTGATAGTTTGGTGTATGCAGGAACCATTCATGGCACTTTTGGTCAAGATAAATATGTGACCATTTGTAATAGTTCTAACATTGAACATAGAAATGGTGGCTCACAATATCTCATATGCAGTTTTGTAGTGCTTAGTTTTAGAGTACTAATGACCCATTTAATCCCTACAATATGTGAGAATTCTCATTTAAATGGCAGTCACTATATATGCTGTGTAGTCAGGCAAGATCATGCTTAGAGATGGTCATAACAAGTAGCTTCAGACATTTAAAGGGACCTATGGGTTTTGTGTGTGTGTATGTATGTGTGTGTGTTTCTTTGCACACACATTTGTTTCCTAGAAAAATTCATGTACTGAAAGCCATTTATCTGCATGTTTGACACAGGATGGAAACTTATGTCTCTCTTTTACATATCGCTTCAGAAAATACTCTGATGGTCAGTTTTTGGTTGTTCTAACTCTGGAAGCTGTTGTGTTTCTAAAGCATGCAGAGCTTCATATGTGATCACTAATATTCACTAAATATATTAAATCTTCACATAATGGGACCTAGACCGCTGGACTAGAGCTGTTATAGACTGGTTTCCAAGAGACGTCAAAAAACCATGTGGCCGCCCACCTATGAGATAGTCAGACTTCTTCGTCCCCCGAAGTAATAGAGTGAAGAAAAAGCAAATATCCACTGAATTCGGCAACATTTTAATATCTCATGCCAATGCTTTAATAGAGTATGAGAATATGCTTAGGTATGCACTGTTCACACTTTGGGACACCGAATCTCACTATATATTTGAACCTCCAGAGGTTTTATTTGGAACACAGCTACAGGAAGACCTTTCCTTGGGGGAAAGTGCCTGCTGAGAACACCCAAATAATGCCTGTTTTTTTAAACTGATATTATAATAAACTCATGTCTTCTTCAAAACAGCAAGCTGACTCTTGCTGTGACTTGGAACTTTATGATCAGATTCTCTCTGGTTGGGTATCTGAGCTTCTACAAGCCCTCTTTTCAGGGCAGGGCGTCTACCTATGTGTGAAGAAGTGAAGAAGGCACTGAAATCAACTTAAAATGGTCTGAACATTTAATTCCAGCAGTCAGGAGAAAACACTCACAAAGCAGAAACAGAAGAATCTGGCAGCCCGCTCTGAACCTACAAATGCACCTTCCAGTCAAGTTACCACTGAATTATGACTAAAGCAGCAAACTTTAAAAAAGAAAAACCAAGTTTATTTTTTTGGCGGGGGAGAGGGGGAGGAGTGAAATATACCTGGCTGTACTCAGAGATTACTTCTGGCTCTGAGATCAGGGGTCATTCCAGGAGAGTTTGGAGGACCATATGAAGTTACAGGTATCAAAACCAAGCCAGCTACATACAAAGCAATCATACTACTTGTCGTATTACCTCTCTGGCCTTGCAAAATGTGAGATTTTTATAAAATATATAAAAGTATCTTTTAAAAGGCAACTCACACTATTAAGGATAAGTTAGGAGGAATTAATATGTTGATACCATATCATAACAACCACAGGATCATTAGATAGCTAATAGGAACAAAATCTATATAATATTTGGGGTGGAATTTCTTCTACTGCTATAGAAAATTGTCTGGAGAGCTAGAATGCTAGTACAGAGAGCAGGGAGTTTGCCTTGCACTTGGTTGGCCCACCTTCAATCCCTGTCACTGTATAGGGTCCCCTAATCCTTTTGGGAATGATCACTGAGCACAGAGCCAGGAGTAGCCCTGAGCACTACAGAGTGTAGCTCAAAACAAATAAAACATGTCTGGAAATGTTCACATGCAATAGAATGCCAAATCACCAATATAGTTCTGATATTCACAAACCAAGTACCATCTTGGAGGAGAAGCTCTGCATCTAGGGATAGCAGAACTTTGGTCACTTTACTTGGGCCTCCACTGCAACAAGATTCCAAGTTCACATGGCTTACTGAATCATACTCTCTTCTCAGTGATTGGATGGGTTGAGTGTGGAAAAGAGCTTAACTTTTATTTTTCAATATTTGGGGCACACCTGGTGGTTGCATGTCTTACTCCTGGCTTTGTACTCAGAGGTCACTTTTGGCTAGCTCTGGAGAGCATATGGAATGCCAGATATTGAACCTGGGTCAGCCACATGTAATGCAAATGATCCACCTGCTGTACTAAGTCTCCCCCCCCACTCAAAAGAAAGGAGCTCAACTTTCATTTGGTGTAGTACTTTCACTTCTCACTATATCTGCACACTAGTCCTGTCTCTCAATGACCAGAGCAAAGGAATGAAGCAATGAAGAGGCACAAAAGCCTTCTTCCTGCAGGACACGTGGAGATGCCAGCTCTGGATCTGAGGACACTCACCTTGACTGCAACCCGTGGGTCCTAGACCACAGGCTGACTGGAGCTGGGGCCAGGAGAATCACACTTGAGAAATAGCCTCCCTGCAAGGCACCTGAGAGATGATGATGGCCTGATTGACAACTGAAAACAAGACAAGTATGCCATCAATGAGAACAAGGTTTTTATCAACAATTTAGGGTGATCGTTACATTTATTGACAACATTGTGAAGTAAGCTGGTTTGTTTCCATGAACACATGGAAAATAATTCTTAAGCTAGGCAAACACAAAATAGTTTATCAAACAATAGCTCACAATTAAACCTTGAGAAGTCTTTTTTTATTGAATTACTGTGAGATAGTTACAAGCTTTCATGTTTGGGTTACAATCACACAATGATCAAACACCCATCCCTCCACCAGTGCACATTCCCCACCACCAATATCCCCGGCATAGCCCCCCCTTCCCACCATCCCCCTGCCTCCATGGAAGACAATAGTCCCCATACTCTCTCTCTCTCTACTTTTGGGTATTATGTTTTGCAACACAGACACTGAGAGGTCATCATGTTTGAGATTAATATCCAGGATATACAAGACAATAGTAGAATTGTACAAGAAAAAAAAACCTCCTACCCCATCAAAAAATGGGGAGAAGAAATGAACAGAAGTTTCCTCAAAAAAGAAATACAAATGGCCAAAAGGCACATGAAAAAATGCTCCACATTGCTAGTCATCAGGGAGATGAAAATCAGAACAACAATAAGATATTATCTCACACCACAGAGACTGTCACACATTCAAGAGAAATCTTTTTCTTTGGAAACTAATGGCAAACAAAACAACTTTCTTTTGATTAAAAAATGTATAGTACTGTGTTGAGTTTTTATGCCATAATGCATGGTGCATGCTATTTGGAAATGCCAGTTGTTAAGTCTACAGTGAAATTTGCTTTCTCATTAAAGAAGTCCTCCCTAGAGTTGGAACTTTAGATTAAGTGCCCATAAACTAATATTTTCAGTTACCTATCAAGTTGCAAAATGGAAGTTTAAGAATGATTACCATTACTCTCCTTCAATCTTGAAATAAAGGCCAATCTTACTAACAAATAGGCCGAGCCATATGTGTTCAAATGCCTTTTTAAATTTATATTTCACTTCCTAATTTATGCACTAAATCAAACTAGCAAGAGTGAGTGAAAAATAGCCCAGTATTTCGACCTACTAAAAGATGTTATATAGAAAGTACACTCCGGTTTCAATTTCGTGGGCTTAAAAGTTTCTTATGAAAATCACTGGGCTGTGCTGGGCCAGGGAGAGAGGCTGAGTGACCTGGGACAAGCCCACCATGGTGGAGATTGTGTGTCCCATTGCCCCACCCCTGACATCACATGTCCCCCCTTCCCCAACACCAAGGATTCTACAAAGCTGAGTATCCCCAGGACTGGTGCTGGGATCCCTGGGTGAAGAATGTGCAAAAATGAATGAATGAATGAATGAATGAATGAATGAATGAATGAATGAATGAATGAATGAATAAGTAAAAACAATCACTGTCCTGGCACTCAGCAGTGGTAGAGAGAAAGTCTGTTTCCTTTGTGTAAATCATTCCGACACTTGGCCTCTGCCAGTGCCTTGATGAGGAGGAGCGATCGTGGTACCAGGAAGCACTGCAGGAGTCAATGCGGCCCCGAAGACAGTCCACTGAATCAGGGAGGTGTCGTGTATGCATTTAAAACAGTACCAAATAATGCTCCTCCGTTTCCTAACAAAGCTGCTGGATGGAGCCAGTCCTTTGTCCCCTTGCAACTTTCAGAGTGTGATCTCGTGGGTAATCATTCAACACCCTTAAAAAGGCTGATAAAAGCTAAGGCTGCTAAATAAGCTGCAAATTTGTTTTATGGGCTAATATTGCCTTGGGAATCAAGTGCAGTTTCTCCGGAAAACCACTAGACTCTAGTTTGCCCTTTTTATGTCATGAGGAACAGACAGTCCCCCTCCCACAGACAAGTATACATGGTCCCTTAGGTACAGTCATTGCATCAGAATCCCAGAACTGAATCTGAAAATACACATGGATTGAAATTAAAATGAAATTATACAAAAACAAGATATTTTTGATTTGCTCTCAATTCCAATCTGTGCTAATACTTGGAGAATGCTGTTTGCAGGTTTTCAATGTAGTATTAGTAAACCTAAACAGGAAGAAGGAAGCTCCTCTCAATGTGAGTGTGCCCCTCACACACACACACATTCACTCATGTGTGCACACACACATGCACACAGACACACACATGCCTATATCACTGCACCACTCAGAAGAGTCTCTTGAGTATTTCAGTTTTTATAACCATTCATTCATGAAGACACTAACCCTATTTTACAATATATTTAAAATATAGTGTAGTTAGAGGGGCTGGAGTGATAGCACAGTGGGTCGGACGTTTGCCTTGCATGCGGCTGACCCGGCTTTGATTCCCACATCCCATATGGTCTCCTGAGCACCGCCAGGAGTAACTCCTGAGTGCAGAGCCAGGAGTAACCCCTGTGCATTGCCAGATGTGACCCAAAAAGCAAAAATAATAATAATAATAAAAATAAAATAAAGTACAGTATATTTAGAGTAATAGTTTCCAAAAGTTCTCTTGCCGTGGTTCTATTTTCTTTAAGCTAGCTGCTAAACACTTAATTCTAGGTCAGCTCTGTCAATATCCACAGGGTATTAAGTTCTGAATTCAGATAGAATAAATAAATCACTTCCTAGGAAGATATGCACTGTGCCAAGCAACTAAAGGTGACAATGTCTGATTTTAGAGTTTCTTCTCCCAGATGCTGTCATATCCAGCTTACCTGGCTGGAGAGTACTGCGTGGCTCTCTAAGAAAGACTAGCCTGGATGGAGTTCCGAGGGGACTTTCTGAGGGCTACACCATATCTATGGCACAGAAGACACTTGGATCATTGTGTAATTAATGTTTAACTGAAATGATTCTTCTTATAAAATTTTCAGCCACTCAAATATAATTTTAAACATTTCAAGACTCTTTAGTAAATAAGCTACAAGTCTGATATCGTTGTGTAAGTTATCTTTCATCACGAGCACCTCCCAGATGAAATATATCTCACATTTATTAAAACAAAATTATATGTAATAAAGGAAAAGGCATTTTAAGCTTAGAGAGAGAAGCACCAAACGAAGATGAATTGTGATATTGATTTTGTCAGGATAAATGGTTTTCGTAATATTAATATAAAGAAACCTTTATTGCACTGACTCTCCTGGTACAGCCCGGGCCTCTCCCGCAATCTGTTTAAAATCTTCATTTTTCATCCTTATGGGAAAACCTCACTTGCTAAATGGATTTTGTAAAGAGTAATCTGTCAAGATTTATATAGATAAACAATTTGTGATGTTTATTGACCAGTTCATTATGGTAAACAAAACAGGAGTAAAGCATTGCTAATCTCAGCCCCACCGGCTCGAGTCTCCGCAGGTCCTTGGGCAAGTCAGAGCAGAGCAGATGCAACAAGGGAGCGGTTAGTTGGCCTCTGTCTCTGCCATTGCAAACCTTATACATACTCCTGCCCAGGGACTTTCCTGGGGGTGTAGCTGGTAAGGAAAAGTGTCTTCCTGTTCCTAGGGATGACAGCAATATCAGGCTGAGTGAAGGGAATGTGTTTTGGCCCTGGGTTGCCTTCACTGTTGAAACTTCATCACCTGAGGGGCAAGTGTCAAAGGCTGCTCCCATAATGACGGACACTCTTGGTGATCTTGCTAATCAGGATGCTATTGTCTGTTGGGCTGTTTCTCCAGGGAGCCACCCGGTGGACTGAACTGATTCACAGACATGGCATCCAAGAGGGCCCCTGATGCCCCATGGCAGAAGCTCTGAGGACATAGAGATGAGGAAGGAAGAGCTGCCTTTCATCGCTAGGTGCTCTTGGCTTCCCACAAAATCAAAGAGGGAAAGAGTAATAATAAAGTTGGGCCATACTCTTTGGGGACGGGACAGGAAGACACGGGCCCTGAGTCTGAGAGCAGATTCCGATTTGGAAGATTCCATGGACATGTCAAAGTTTGAAGCTCCTCTAATAATTTCATCTGGGGTGAAATGAACACTATAAAATAGGAACACAACTATTGCTTTTTTTATTGTTGTTGTTGTTTTAAAGGAGAGTTAATATTTACACTCATGAGTAGCAGTCAAGTTGTCACTGGCTCTAGCCAAAAGAACCAGGCAAAAGTGTGCCTGAAGCTGCCCCACACCCAGACCACCCAGTTTTCCAGGCGGCTCAAGCCCTGTCCTGACTGTGCTTTGCAGGGACTCTGGTCCGTTCCAGGGGGTTCAGGCCACCAGAGCCCGGCTGAAAGACCCCAGGTCCATTTTCTACCCTAACGCTGTAGACCACCACGTGTCTAACCAAGAGTTATTGGTTATAGGTGCCTGTGAATGGACATCCCAATGATCTCACTATGACACACGAATCAATCCAGACTTCAAGGAAAGAAATCTGCTTCCAAAATTGGATGTCATGGATCAGATTCTCAGAGCAAAGAGACCATCTGGGATCACATGAACTGGCAGTCATGCCGAGCCTGTGAGTGCTGACAAAAATCTCAGCTGCAGGCCAGCCAGAGCAGACTGCTCAAGCAGGACGACTTCACCCTGAGTGTCCAGAAGCCTGGCCCTTAGAGTCTCAGGCCAGCTTCCATCCCACCTGCCTGCTAGGGCAAGTGAGAGTTCCATGTGCATGAGGTGGTGAAGAAACTCCCACATGGCAAAGCAGGGCTGATGCGCAGAGTGGGAACAGCAGCGGGGAGGGAGCTTTGCAGAAACATCATATCCGGGTGCTCTGAAAGGAAAATGTGAGGCACATAAAAGGACCAGTGCAGACATGGGGCCTGTGAGAGGAAGGAATTTTCGGGACAGGTCAAGCTGAGGACAGTGCTAGGGTGCTGGCAGCACATCAAACAGGGAATTGGGGCAAACTGCAGGTGGCCCATTTTTGTCTCATTGTTTTGAGTTTAGACAAATCCGATATTCTTTTAAACACCCCTTGCTTTATTGACTTTTTTCCCCAGAGGGCAGACTTTTTTTTTTTACTTTATTGTTTTCAGTACTGATTAAATAAGAAGTAAATGAAGTGATTTTTGTCCTGTGATCAGTTTAAAAATGTGTGTTCCCCGAGGTGGGTGGAGAGATGGCACAGGGATAAGGTAATTGTCCTGCATGCAGTGACCCTTATTTGATCCCCAAGACAGTCTGGTCCTCCCGAGCACCACCAGGCGTGACCCCTGGACACAGACCAAATAAAATAAATGTTTTCTTTCGCCCCATTTTTTTTATAGGAGGGCTAGATCCACAGAGCAGTTCTCAGGGACTGTGTACTCAGAAGTGACCCACAGAGGTGCTCATGGAACCATATATAGTGTTAATTTAAACCAAGGTTGGTGGGATGCAGACAAGTGCGTTAACTCCTGAACCCCTAACTCTCTAGCCCACACAGGTCTCTATTTTGTGAAAGGACAACATGAAAAAGACAGGCAAAGAATTTTCCAGCTATTATCACTATGTTTGGTGCATTTTGATTTTGGCTGTAACCATTTAGATTTCTAGTGTATTTCACTTTTCCTCTTTGTGAGTATAAAAATTATGTAAAAAGTCATGCAAGAGAAAAATGTAGCACACACATGCCCACATTCACAATAAAGAGATCAGAGGAAAAAGTGAAGAGAATGTGTGAACCTATAGAGCCATTGGTATTTTCTCAATTATATAAATAAACACAGCAGATAAAGGGTAATATATTTCTCAAATCAATGAAGAAACACAACAACCATTATATCTTCAATCTTCACCTTTAGTAATGATCCTTACAATCTATTGCAAAAACTTTGACATTCATGAAATATACTTAAAGTAATCAGCAGAGAATTTGGTTCAACATACATCCATTGATTTTCTTTTTTCTTTTATAAAATGTTTAGCAACAGGGAATAGTTATTTTTGTTAGACGGGGTGCCTATACACTTTTACTAAAAATGACATTATTCCCTTCGAAGGGGAAAATTCCTTAGAGCAGACAGAATCCTGTGTGCTCTGGCTGTCATCGGGGACCTTTACAAAACTGTTAGTGCTGGTATCTCTACCACATAATGACCGGAAGCCAACAAAGAAATTTTAATATCATTTAGGAAATAAATAGGCAACATAAAACAGGACAAAATCTATTTTTATCTCTTCTCAGGTATGTGCAGACGTATAAACTCAAGCAATTCTCACTGCTGCCACATTTGGTTGGTGCCCTTGTGTGCCAGAGGGGTTTTTCTGTAGGATTCCCAATGTGAAGAGGCAGTGGAATTTGTGCATCAGTGGGGTGGAAAAAAAACTCGATGCACGATCATCCAGAAGACTGATTTCACCAGGGACATAACCAGCCTCTTCCCTGGCCTCGCCTGCCCAAGGAGGCCTTATTCTCTCTACCTTTAGAGAAGATGCATTCTGGATCGCAACTCTGGTTTTCAAAAGTGCTGTCCAGAGGCAGTCTATGATCACATCAAGTCCAGCATCTCTCTTCCTGGAGCTTTGCTTTATAGTCTCTGGATCTCAGTCATCGATGAGATTACAATCATACCATTTTCTAAAACTACACAATGAGGAAGACTCATTTATACAATAAATCCTATTAGGAAAACTTTATTTGCACAGATATCAAGAATGAAGACCTGCATGTATCATATAGAATACAAAAAAGCAATTCAAGATAGGTTAAAATCTTAAACACATATCTGAAGGCTGTAAAACTACTAGAAGAAAACATTGGGAATGAAGTTCTTGACATATTTTAAGTTATTATTTTTTGATATGACACCAAAAGCATAAAAACAAAAATTTAAAAATAATTTGGAACTGCATCAAACTAAAAAGCTTCTCCATGGTAATGAAAACAAGCAACAGATTGAAAAAAGCAAATTTCTGAACATGAGAAGATACTTGCAAGCCACATATCTGACCAGCGTTGATACATAAAACACAGAGATCTCATACAATCAAGGGGAGAAAGTCAAGAAAGCAACACGCAGAAGGCAATGAACAAAACAAAAGGTGCATATGTCCAAGAGGTGTATGAAAAGGCATTTACTATAAGGTACTTATTACCAGGAAAACACAGATCTACACTAGCATGCCATTATTTCCTCCCAGGCTATGAACACCGTCAGGCAAGTCCTTCCTGGAACTGACTGGTGGGATCAGTCAATGCTCTTGAGAGCAGGAAAGTTCCTTGTGAGAGTCAGAATTAAAACGGAATTTTCCTTGACTGAGAAGGAAGGGAAGTAAGAGATGAGATGGGACTAACAATCAGAGAATCAGGGAGAGGGAGTAGATGACTCAAATGATCACACAATCCAGACTGTGGTTTGGGAAATGGGTTGTTGGCATGGATGATGAAGAGGAAGAAGAACTAGCTTTCTTGCAATGTTCTCAGTGAGTGGGAACTTTGAACATGAAGATATGAACAATAAGGACAGAAGGAAAGAAAAACCTCAAAGAACAATTTGTAAGTTTCAAAAGGTGGGTCCTCAGTGGACTCAGTACAATCCCAATACTCAGTCAACTTTAGGTTCTGACCATATCAAAACCACACTGGGAAGTGGTATCACAGCAGATGTTCACAAATACAGCACTAAATTATGTACCTGACACCCATACACATACAGGAACTAACAAGTAAAACATGATTAACAACATTGAAAAGTGATCAATTTACTTGTAAAGTGTACTTTACCTACCAAAATAATATATCTAGTCACTGAATCTGAAGAGACATTTTCTATCTTTATTTAGATAGGATCAGGGGGAATGAGGACCTCATTCCCCCTGATCCTGAGAGTCCTCAATATGCCATCAAGCTACACTAGCACACAACAGGGATGAATGGAGATGTTACTAGTGTCCACTCAAGCAAATCGATGAGCAACAGGATGACAGGGATACAGTGATATATAGTGATATAGTGATACAGTGATTAAATAGGAATCTGAAAGACAAAGACAAACACAAAGTTGTATAATAAATGAATAAGTGATACAGTCATGGCCCTGCAGGATAAAGTACACAAATACATATGTTAGCTAGCTTAGCCTTTATATTGTCATTATGTTTACAAGTGTTTGAGTGTGTGGGTGTGATAGAGTTGAGGCCTTAAGGTGCTTGCTTTGATGTGGCTGATCCTACTTAGACCACAGGCACTGCATGCAGTCCCCTGGGCATCACCAGGAGTTACCCCTGAGAACAGAGTCGGGAGTAAGCCATGTGCACTGCCAGGTGGGCCCTAATACAAAACAAAAGACCCCAGAAAGTACATGACTGAGAGCTGAAGGTGTCTGAGTGTGTTCAAGTGTAAGGGTCTGTATTTGTCAGGGAGAGCGTATTCACATGTGAGATCTTGAGATCGGTGTTCTCTTCTGTGAATACTCACATAGCCACATTCAAAGTATAAATTCTGGGAGGGATAAGAATTTTCTGTAGTTCAATATTCCCAAACTCTAAAACTAGACATACTCTCAATGGACTACAGCCTAAACATTAAATGTCTAGGAGATATTCAAAGGTTACCTATTGTGCAATGCAGGTAATCAAGAGACAAAAAAAAAAATGTATCAACCAACTTAGGATAGAAAGTATTGCTTTTGGACACACAAACATACACAAAAAAACTTCTGAAAAAAGCAACTGCAATGATAATTTAATAACAATATTTCATTGGACTGGAGCGATAGATAGCAATGCAAGTAGGGCATTTGTCTTGCACGCAGCTGACCCAGGTTCTACTCTTCTGTCCTCTTGGAGAACCTGGCAAGCTACCGAGAGCATCCCACCCACATAGCAGAGTCTGGCAAGCTCCCTGTGGCATATTTGATATGCCAAAAACAGTAACAAGTCTCAAATGGAGACGTTATTGGTGCCTGCTCGAGCAAATCAATGAACAATGGGACAACAGTGCAACAGTGTGACATTATTAATTCTTACAAATATTTACCTTTTAATCTGAAGGTCAAATCCAAAATAAAGGTGTTGGAGACATTAACTGCTTTGTTGGGCAATGGACACATTCTGGCAAAAGGGCTAATCAGTCAGAACTTCAAAGATATGATCAAATATCCCAGTTGCCTGCCATGACCCCAGCAGGCAGCTTTGGGCACTGGATGGGGAAATATAAAAACCTGGAAATAAGTGAAGTAAAAGATGTTTATGTGAGTAAAATTTCCACCCAGTCCTTCCAAGGGAATTTTGTTTTCTTTTGAAACCATGTGTGTCTGTGCTCAGAGTTACTTCTGATGCGCTCAGGAGTTACTCCTGGAGATGCTTGGGGGACCATATGGTATGTCAGGGATCAAACCCAGGTTGGCTGTGTGCAAGGCAAACATCCAATCTGCTGTGCTATTGCTCCAGCCCTGGAAATAATTTTGATTGTGAAAGATAGAGAGGCCAAGACAGCGCCATGGCAGGCTCAGTGAAGTAGTTGGCCTTATTAGGCCTAACTTTGATTCCCTAAAATTAAGTTGCAGTTTCTCCGAAATAAAGTGATGAGGTCAGCAGAACAAATAATCAGACATGACACCAGTTAGAATGTCTAATCTAATCAGACCGGGGGCAGTTATTCGGGCCACTGCTTAGCAACTACCCCGGTCAGCAGCCTGGCAGCTGATCCCAGCCCGTACCCAATCAGAAGTTACCAAGTAATGGAAAGTCCCCTAGACTTCCATTGGCAAAGGCCAATGGAAGGCCCCCACTATGTAACAGTTATGTGTAAAACACCCCGAGCTTTTGTGGCTCAAGGCCACTCGTCCCAAGGATGACTCTGTGTTGGTGAGCCAGACGGGGGGCCTTAGCTAGTACTAGCTCGAGTTAGTCAATAAAGATTTGCTCATGCTTGCATCAGTCCGCTCCTTGGTGGTCTTTCAGGAAACTGAGTCAAAGGCTTACAATTGCTTTGAAAAGCAAGAGTATCCTACCCTAACACAACCTGATTCCTAACACAAATCCAGCTATGATACACTTCTTAAGGAGTTTATTGCTTCTGAGGCAAGAAAAGTGAAGGAAACAATGGATACAGTTGCATCTAAGTGTCTCCCAGCACCTAAAGTTCAGTGCACTTTAAACCTATTTTGTGATCTTCCCCTAAATACCCATCCTCACTCAGTTTATCCCAGTTTTAGCAAATAGCACCATCACATATTATTCTGCTGTGCAGCCTAAGTCTCTAGGCATCTTTGGTGAAACAGCCAGAAATAATACAGGATGCTCAATAAATATTCATTTCTGCTAAACAACTTTTTAGTAGAAGTCAGTCATATACAATACTCACTGCATCTTATATTCGCATTTTCTAGAGTGTCTGGTGCTTTGCTGACATGAGCAGACCTGGTCCAGTGCTTTGCTTATACGTCTTTTCACTGCCTCGCTGCCTCCCATTAATGCAGCTGGTTATCAAGACCAAGAAACACTCAACTCTCCATCTGCTTAGTCATAGTCACTGAGCTTATTTCAAGCTCACACCATCTCCCAGATGGCGAGAGTCTGATTTCCACTGCCTCACTGAGTCTCACAACCAGGACAAACATGCAGCAATAGGATGGTGTCCACTGTGTGGATTAGAAAGCTGAAGGGAAAGACACTTACCAGACATACATGTGCATCAGAGGGCTGAGATGTTTAGCCAAGAGCATAATTCAGAATTTCTCCTGGACAGTGAGTCACCTCCCGAGGCAGTGCCCCACACCTCCACCAATCTCTTTCTCCTAGTGGAATGGAAACTCCCATCTCAGACTGGGCTTGAAAATACTCAGCCTTCTTCTGGAAATAATTTCATGACTTCCTATTCCCTTGAGACAGAAAGTCCTAAGTTCTCAGAAACACCAACTCTCTATCCACTACCAGATCTCCTTCCAGCTCACTTGAAGGCCCTCCTCAGCCCTGACTCAGCTTCCCTCTCTGTTCTTGAGACTTCATGAGGGCTGTTTGGTTCACTCTAATGTTTGAACCTGCCATTTCCCCTAAGCTCACTCTGACACAAATGGAGTTTAGAAAAATTTTCTACTAACCTACCATCAATCCTGGTCTCAGCATCCCTGATACCAGCTTCTTGTGCATTTCCTTTAGAGGACTTGTGAGTGATAAAATTAATATCATCCCCCCTAAAGGGAAGCACCATCTGGGCAGGAATCTCATCTCATCTATTCATCATTATCCTTCGGCAGCCAGTATTATGGCACAGAGGAGGCATAAGAATCAACATGATGGCCACTTGATATCTGTATTGCAAACCATAACACCAAAAGGAGACAAAGAATAAGAGGGGATGTGCCTACCACAGAGGTAGGGAGGGGGGACGGAGTGGCAGTGGTGGGAGGAATACTGGGAATATTAGTGGTGGAGAATGGGCACTGGTGGAGGGTTGGGTATTCGACCATTGTATGACTGAAATGTAATCACAAAAGTGTATAAGTCTGTAATTGTATCTCATGGTGTTTCATTAATTTTTTTTAAAAAGAATCACCCCAAATTATTAAGTATGCATAAGTCCCAACAAATATTGTATTTAAGACATACAAACTTTTAGAATAATGATAAAAGTCATTACAGATGTTTGTCAGTGCCTGGGATCAAACTCAGGACCTCATATACAGTTCACTAGTTCCCTATTTCACTCAGCCATAAACTTTTACCTCTAAAATCTTTTTTCTGGCTCATTTGGGGTTGGGGTAGGGAGAACACCTTGTAATGCCCAGGACTTACTTCTGGCTCCTATATGCTCTGGGATCATTCCTGGCAGGGATTAAAGGACCCTATGCAGTGTTGGGGATGCCAGGGATCGAATGGGTTGGCTGTAGGCAAGTGCCAAAATACTGTACTTTTTTTTCAGCACTAAAATCTATTTTATATAAAAGAAAATAAATTTAAATATGACTTCCAAAAAATTTCACATAATTAGTATTTCTGAGACCCAGGAAGTGAAAGTCAACACAAAACTGGAAAGACATGAGACACCTCCCAGAAGTAGCGGGCAGAAGGTAGAGAAAAGTTTTTTTTTAATCTTGCATGACTTGTTTATTCATGCATGTACACATGTGTACACACACAGAAACACACACAAGCACATGCCCAATGTCACAAAGGATTTTACGGAGACAAAGTGGAGATATATATGATTTCCACTGAACAAAAGCCATGGCAAATGACAATGAGCTGCACAGTGTCATGTTCCCTATTTGAAAGTATAAAATGCCAGTGATGCAGTGAGAGTCCATGGTGGGTCCATTCAGTGGTGACCAGCATACAAGGAAAAACACTGCGTTCCTTGAGACACTGTACGACTTATTGAAAGTCTAGTTGAAAATGAGCCATTCTTTCATAACCATCAGAAAACCTTCATTTTCCTTCCCCTGAACTATTTATCTTCAATTTGATGATCTCAAGAGCACTAAAATGTTAGTAGATCACTCAAGGGGGGAAAGTGAAAATCTAAAAATCTGTCCCCATCAGTTGGAAGTAATCGAGAAATACTATAACTTTTCATAGTCTATTGCAACTACATTATGTTCTTTGAATCTGCTAAGAGCAAGTTGCTTCTATGTATTTCTAGAAATAGAGAGAATGGTCAGTCATAACAATTAGTATATATTCTAGTACCTTAATTCATTATGTAATCAGAGACACTAATTTAGAAGTCTTCCCTTTTGGATTCAAAAAACATGGTGACTGTGATTCTCTGTATTTTTCTACCTGGGAATGTATCTGGGTCCTTAAATGCATGATGATGGCATCATGAAAGCATCCAGTGCTCCAATTTAGACAAATTACCCATTAACACAATTACTCTGAAGTAGAATTAATTTGGGCTTACTGCAGTAGCTATGAAACTCAGAATATTCTAGAACAATTGACAAATTTTTATAATAAGTTATTTTATTGGGTAAAGTTTTAAAGATGAGGGTAGATACATTTTGGTACATGGGACTGGGATGTCTACATTTTAGACAATGAAGAATTCCTTAAAAATATGTCAGCCACACAAGCTGAGAAGAACATAAAATGGTATTCAGACACCTTTAGGGAAGTCACAACCTGGAGAGTGGACTGCAAGCAAGAAACAAACAAACAAACAAAAAAAAACTCATAAAAACCAAAAGCCCAAGACCATAAAAACAAAAACAAAAACAAAAAACCTGACACTGGAAATTATTCGGAGTTAATTTTCCTCTTCCCCTCCTTTGCTAGGGGCTGAGAATAATGGCCTATTCCACCAGTACTTCAGCTGTCCTATTTTTAAGCAGTTCTGATTAGGTGACTCAGGTGCCTTCCTGCTCAGTGATTACTTCTCACCTTAGCTGAATGTGCCCAATTCTAGTCCATTACCTCTTCTTTTACGACTTCCAACTGGAGGAACAACATTCCCCCTCCCTCCTCCTTTCACTTCAACTCCTGAGCACAGTTTAATGGGACCCTTAATTTATCTTTCCTTCTTTCCTTTAGCTCAACCCCTTTCTGGAGACCTGCTCCCTCCCTGGCCAGCTAAAGTTTGCATCACTGTTCTTGCTCTTCCAGTCCCGGGCCAACTGCGTGAGTGGGTTCATGTCCCTATTCTCACTCATTCAGAGGTTTTTCCCATTACTGACTGCATCACACTCTTCCAATTTGGACTGGTTCACCCCTTGCCTCAGACAGGCCTGGGAGCTCACCTGAGAGCTCAAGTCCATCCAGTCCAGTGACTTCCCATATTTTAATTATGTTCACCTCTGGTCTCCTGCCAGAGGAGTCTCATAAGGAAAACATGAACTTTATGGGGCAAATGCAAAATGACCTGGAGCCCCGGATCCTGGAACAGGGCAGTTCAATCCAGCAGAAGGCCCAGAGAATGCTCAGAGTTCAATGTGCTCAGCAAAGCCGATGCTATTCTCTCCTGAAGGGGCTTATTGCTCTGCACAGTGCCTGTCTGGGGCATAAAGGAAGAGCACAATTTCCCACCAATGTCCCTCCTGAGGATCGTGAACAACCAGGCTTTGCCAAGGTCTTGGGATGGGAAATGAAAACAAGCTTAAGGCCTGGGACTTCTAAGGAAAGGAGGGCAGAGCTGAGCTAAGGGCTAATTACAAACCATCTCAACCAAACGACGCTCCCATTAGAGCAGAGTCAGACATGGGAGAGTCGAAGGAAGGCCTACAGCAAGGGGCCTGCAGCAGAAGCTTCACAAATCACAATTTCCAGAATAAAGCAAGATGGACAACATCGACTCTCAAAGTGAAATGAACAATTTTCCTGATGCTAAGGTTCTTCATGAAGCTGCTGCAAATGTCAGTAGTAAGTGCATAAATAATGATGCTAATTACCCTAGGGTGGGATTTCTCTTAAAATTAATAAACAGCGATGTTACTTTGGGGCTGGAGCAATAGCACAGCGAGTAGGACACTTGCCTTTCACATAGCCAACCCAGGTTCAATTCCTGGCACCCCTTATGGTCCCCGAGAATCTCCAGAAATGATTCCTAAGTGCAGAGCCAGGATCAACCTCTGAGCATGCCAGGTGTGGCCCCCAAACCAAATCAACATAAAAGACAACTGTTAGTTAACTTATATATATTTTTTTTTGCTTTTTGGGTCACACCCGGGCATGCACAGGGGTCACTCCTGGCTCATGCACTCAGGAATCACCCCTGACGGTGCTCAGGGGACCATATGGGATGCTGGGATTCGAACCCGGGTCGGCCGCGTGCAAGGCAAACGCCCTACCCGCTGTGTTATCACTCCAGCCCCTAACTTAGATTTTTTTTTAAATGTACTGCTTCCATTGCTTCATCCTGAAAATCCTTCTGTATCTTGCCAACAACTTTTTTACTTCACAAACCCAGCTCAGAACTCAAGTTCTCTCCTAAGTTCTCCTGTGTTTGGCTCCAAAATAATTAATTTATAACATTTCTTCTATCACACAGTTCTCACTGTCATTTGTACACCTGAGTCAGTTTCTCCTATTAAACCATGATGCCTTAACATATATCAGATACCAGCACAGTCTCTGCCATATGGCGATTTATTCCATAAATAAATAAATAATGGGAACATAGTTGTAGGAATGACATGAACAAGGACCAGTGAGATATTAGGCAGGTAGGGCAATGTAGTCCTACATGCAGCTGACCCAGGTTTGATCCCCAGCACCACATATGGTCCCTGAGCACTACCAGGTGTGATTCCCTGAGTACAGATCTAGGAATAAGTCCAGAGTATCACTGGGTGAGATACCAAACCAAAACAAAACAAAAAAAATGAAAAATTAAATTGATAGATGACCAAATAAATGGATGGAATATTAGCCCTTAAATCTTGAGACAATCTCCTTAACCCTTAAGAAGAAAATGGCATCCAAAATTGTTAGTGGAGTGGGAATTCATATGAACTAACACAATGGCACGTCAACAGATGGAACAGAGCTCTGGAAAGAAACAGTCACCACCAAACCACATCTCCTGTCCTCCTAACACAAGCTGGCAAAAGCACTTATAGAAAGAAGCACTACCCAGTGGACTTCTCCATCTTACAGGAAAAACCTAAGCTTCCAAGTTCTGTGACCCCACAGAGCTGAGTATGAGCTTGTTCTCCAGAGAGACCATCTACGAGCAAGTGGAGACAAGGAAGTGCTGACTGCACCTTGGACATCGGACTCCAAAGGCACAGATGTGCCACAGTCCACCGCAAATGTCTCTCTTGTGATTCTCCCCACTTTCCCCATCCCGACTATTTTCACATGGACAGTGGTTATCTCAGCCTCTTCCCTCACTGCAACAATCTTAGGAATTTCACTTTCTTAGTGAAGTTTGACCCCAATCCTGGACACCTCATTCTACTGCTTTATTATACAAACCATCCAAGGCCTGTTAATTTTCATTGTATGTCCATGACTTGGCATCGGCATGACATCCTGGGACCTAAAGCAGTAAACCAGATTGACCACTTAAATTCTGCTCTCCACTGAGAGACCATTAAAGTCTCTTACTCTCAGAAGAGTGTCTGCATACCCCTCAATGCACAGAAGGCAGATGTCAGAGCAAACTTCCCATTTACAGAATGCAGATTCTGGGCTCAACTGGACCTGGGTTTGTAAATGACACTTCTACTTAATTAGGTAACATTTTCCCTTCTATTGAAAAAAGGAGCAGTACTCACTCTTCTACCAAGGCAGCAAAATATTTAATGGATTTTTTTTTCTGGCAAAATCCTAATACAGAGACTGACAAACTGACAACTACTGGCATCATGTAGTTGTTGCCAATCTTAAATTGTATTTTCCTAAACTAAAGATTAACTAGTGACTTCTTAATGTTCCTTCCCCCAAAGATAGTCCCAATATTTGCTCCAGAATTCCCATGCTATGATTGTTTTCCTGGTGCTTTATCAAGAAAGATGCTTTTTTCTTATATCAGGTCTGCCTGTGAAAACACGTTCATCTGGAAAGCTGTTTTCCCCAAACACGAGGACGTGTAACATAATCGGATCTCCACATTGATGCACAAATTCTTAATGGACCATCAGCCATTCATTCCAATCCCATTGGCAGGGGCTTGTGTGTGATTCTGGTTTATGAACTCATTACTTCACAAATGTGCTCTGCTTCTTAATGAAAGAAGATACTCTGTTTTACTTCCTAATAGTCGTCAGGAATTATCAAACAAAACCAAAAGGAAGTACCAGAGGGAAGCATGAGGAATCGTCCTATTAGCACAAAACATGTCATAGCAAGCTGTTTTCATTATAAATTAGCCTTTATTTTATTCCAGAGCAGCAGAGGCCTCCATAAACCCCCTCTGTCCCCAGCTCTCAAGGACAAGGGTGGGTCACTGCTCGGGGTGGCGTGACATTGGCGCTGGCTCTCCCGGCCTGGCCTCTGATTAAGTGTTTGCTGCTGCTGCGATGAGGTCACCGAGCACTGAACACCCAGCCCCGGGAAAACATATTTAGGGCTCTATTTATTAGTGCGAGGATGCGTACATTCATACATGTACACACACTCCAAATAATTTTAAATTAAAGCATTTTAAAAATACTTAATGGAGGTTAAGCAGCATTTTTAACCTCTGTTCAAGTTATTGAATGGCATATTAAAACCAATGTGGCTCTAATGTACCTTCTAATGGGTGCTGCTGCTTTAACAAATTGCCTATAAATTTTAGTTGAATTAAGCCTATTCCTTGTACATTCATAGTAAGGTTAGGTTAATAATACATGAGGTTTCATTATATGCACCTTTCTTAATAATGTTTTTTAAGAATGTGGGACAAGAGCAGGTATTTGCCATCACGGCTGAGGAGGCCTGAACAGGACCCCAGGCTGGCAAGCCCTCCCCAACTGCTATCGCCCCTCAGCTCCCTTCCACGTCCTGCTGCTCACACACAGCAGAGGGGCTGGCCCGGCTCTCACCCCCGTGTTGCTAGGTGGGGAAGGAAGCGTGAGAGACAGATGCGCCCCCGGGTTGCACACAATGCTAGTGAGAAACATCTGTGGATGATGAAGCAGCTTCAGACATTATTTTCTCTTGGTGTAAATTTCACAGTAAGTCCAAAAATCCAAATTCAGAGCAGAGATTTAAAGCCAGGATCCCCGCCGCCCTAAGGGTGGCACAGCACACTCTGACTCATGAGTGTGCTGGGTGTATGTGAGGGACTTGTCAAATAAAGACCCCGGTGCTGCCCCACTCTCGTCTCTCGCAAAGGGCGTGTGCAGTGAGGGCGGCAGGGTGTCCACAGTGAATGGAGCAGGGGAGAGAGCAGGGATGGTAGTTCAGGACAAGGAGAAAATTGTCTGCACCTGTGTAGTGAGAGGGCATGAGAAGTGACCAATTCCTGCCTACATTTGCAGATAGAATCAACAAGTCTGATTCTCATAGAAGAAACCAGTTTTCAGAAAATGAAGATACAAAATAACTGTCAGAATCTGGGTTGAAGATATTAGAAGCCAGGAAATATGAGAGCAATGTCTTCAATTAAACACGGCCGATGCTTATTCTCCGACTTCATCACGGCCCTCCCAAAACAAGGGCTGAAAGAAACTGGTAGCCAGTTGCAGATGTCCATTGGGAATCACTAAATCCCGACAGCAGAGAGGAAAGGAAGAAGATCCCGGATTCTGCTTACACAATGTCAGAATAAGAAGACAGGAACTGAAGTCTCCAGAGACTTTTGAAGTCAGGTGAGAGGCACAAGTAGCCTCCCTGTCCAACTAGATATAGCTACATGCATTTTGGAAGATAGGACTTGTATTGAGAACTTAATTCTAAGAGTCTGAAGTCAGCAGTGCCGAGATAAACATGCTATTGGAACACAGAATCCTCTGGATATCTGCCATGACGATTGACTCAGCACAGGCGTCACTAGACTTGGTATTCAGTTGCGTGGTTCAACATTAGCCTAGATGCTCCCTGAAGATCTTTTATAGATCTTCCCAGAGGTCAGGAATGTAAGCTTACAGACAAAGGAACAAACTGGGAATCCAGTAAAGTTGTTTAATAAAGAGCACTTCATTGGGAACATTTCTGAAATTAGGGATATGGAAATGGCAGAGGCATCTGGAAGTAACAAGAAGAGCTAAAAGATAATGGTAAAACAATTCATGGAGTGAAAGATATTCTACATCTTCATACAATTTTGTATCACTATGAATGTAAAATACAGAGAATATGAGACAGCAAAAAATTCTCAAAAAGAAAATTATATCTTTCTATATATTATTTTACAGCAACTAACAGAACATGCATTGTACCAATTTCACAAATGAATAAAGAAAACAAAAAGTTTCATAAAATGACTCAGATCTGAACCAGATCTGTATAGGGATTCTGATTCTTTCATGGACATATGCTTTCAGTGGGGAAAAACTGAATCACACCACACACACACACACACACACACACAGACCTTATATAGGTTCTGCTTCTCTGGAAAACCCTAACTTATTTCTTGGCATTTTCAATTAAGCAAAAATACTTCCTGGGAACATGTGAAGTGTAAGTAGAACACATCTATGCAAGATAACAAAAGTACTCTCTGCAGCTCTGGCAGGAAATAGCTCTCTGAAAGAAATAGCTATACAGCTGAATAAAATGCAAGAATACTTCAAATACAATAATTATTTTAATTTATAGTGTTGATCTTATATAGAATTCTGAGAAAAGAGAACAATTTACCATCAACTTTACGCTTAGAAAAGAGCGACAAAGTAACTACTCTTTTATACTAAACAATATCCCAAATAGAGTGAGTAATAGTACTGTGGTTAGGATGTTTGTCTTGCCTGTGGTGACCCAGATTCAATTCCCAGCATCTCCTATGATCCCCTGAGCAACACCAGGAATAATTCTTGAGTGTAGAGACAGGTGTAGGTCCTGAGCATCACTGAATGTGCAATAATAGGAAAGGAAAGAAAGAAAGAAAGAAAGAAAGAAAGAAAGAAAGAAAGAAAGAAAGAAAGAAAGAAAGAAAGAAAGAAAGAAGAAAGAAAGAAAGAAAGAAAGAAAGAAAGAAAGAAAGAAAGAAAGAAAGAAAGAAAGAAAGAAGAAAGAGACAAAGAGAGATAAAGAGAGGAGAGAAGGAGAGAAAGGAGAGAAGGAGAGAAAGAAGGAGAGAAGGAGAGAAAAGGAGAGGAGAGAAGGAGAGAAAGAGAGAAAGAGAGAGAAAGAGAAAGAGAGAAGGAGAGGAGAGGAGAGAAGGAGAGAGAGAAAGAGAGAAAGAAAGAAGGGAAGAAAGAAAGGAAGAAAGAAAGAAAGAAAGAAAGAAAGAAAGAAAGAAAGAAAGAAAGAAAGAAAGAAAGAAAGAAAGAAAGAAAGAAAGAAAGAAAGAAAGAAAGAAAGAAAGAGAGAGAGAGAGAAAGAGAGAGAGAGAAAGAAAGAAAGAAAGAAAGAAAGAAAGAAAGAAAGAAAGAAAGAAAGAAAGAAAGAAAGAAAGAAAGAGAGAGAGAAAGAGAGAGAGAGAGAGAAGAAAGAAAGAAAGAAAGAAAGAAAGAAAGAAAGAAAGAAAGAAAGAAAGAAAGAAAGAGAGAGAGAGAGAGAGAGAGAGAAAGAAAGAAAGAAAGAAAGAAAGAAAGAAAGAAAGAAAGAAAGAAAGAAAGAAAGAAAGAAAGAAAGAAAGAAAGAGAGAAAGAGAGAGAGAAAGAGAGAGAGAAAGAAAGAAAGAAAGAAAGAAAGAAAGAAAGAAAGAAAGAAAGAAAGAAAGAAAGAAAGAAAGAAGAAGAAAGAAAGAAAGAAAGAAAGGAAGGAAGGAAGGAAGGAAGGAAGGAAGGAAGAAGAAGAAAGAAAGAAAGAAAGAAAGAAAGAAAGAAAGAAAGAGAAAGAAAGAAAGAAAGAAAGAAAGAAAGAAAGAAAGAAAGAAAGAAAGAAAGAAAGAAAGAAAGAAAGAAAGAAAGGAGGGAAGGAGGGAAGGAGGGAAGGAAGAAAGGAAGAAAGGAAGGAAGGAAGAAAGGAAGGAAGGAAAGAGAAATCAAGCAAATCATGGGGGCTAAACTGAGAAAGATTTACATGTTGCATTAATCTTTTAATTTAATCATCATTTTAATAAAGTGTCTCTTGCCCGCATGCCTAGCTGTCTTCCCCGGGGCCCCTCGGAGGGGATGGGCTTCAGCTTCCCTCCCCACCCCGAGCAGAGCTCCTGGCGGCCGAAGACCACTGGAACCTAGCTACAGCCATGCTCGAGGCCCCTCTCCACACGTTCGGACAGGCCTCATGCATGAAGGTACCGGCAGAGGAACCCAGGTGTAATCCCATCAACAGCCAACATCCAGAGAGACTTAAAAGCAAGCTCCCAGAAGTGGTATCTTGTAGCTTACTTCTCCCTCTGGGAGAAACTGGCAAGCTTCTGAGAGTTTCCTGCCCACATGGGACAGCCTTGCAAGCTTCCCATGGTGTATTCATATGCTAAATCCAGTAACAAGCTGGTTCTCATTCCCCTGACCCTGAAAGAGCCCCCAGTGCGGCATCATTGGGAGGGCCGAGTCGAGATAGACTTCTAAGATCTCAGGGAAAGGACGAAATGAGAGAGAGGTTACTGAGCCCGCTCGAGTAATCAATGATTAACGGGATTTTGTGATTTGTGATTTAATAAAGTGTACATGCATATAATTTTAGAATCAAACACAATTTTAAAGACTCAGAGTTTCAAAAAGCAGTAACTGTTTCATTTCCCTCCCATGAACCTGCTCTACAGTGAAACTACTCTCACATCCTGTAGATGATTTTGTTTTTTTGGGGGGAGTTATTTCTATATTCCTGCCTAACATCTCTATTGCTCATTTTACCCTGCACAATTTTGGCTGTTATCTTCCTACTCTATTGATGGCTATTTAGCTCTTCATCCCTCATCTCCATAACCCTTTGGTTAAACCAATATCCAGAATTTTCCTTACCATAACTATACAAACCTATTTCACACGTATCCCAGGTAGTATTCTTTTACTATACTTCCTCTTTTGAAACCTTGTGTTTTCTGTGAATCTCTAAGGTATATCAGGAAATGAAATATCTCCAGCAGAAACCCACCCAGCCTAGCTACCAGCTTCTTTTCTTCCCAACAAACTGCATCAGCCCCTGAGAACTCAGATAAATCCTGCCTCCTCTGTCCTCCTAAGGGCTCGGTAGTCTCCAGCTGTGAACCATAGCTATGTCCTAGGTAAGAAGATAACACATGCTTTTGACCGATAATTAGGAGCCACTTGAACAGAGACAGCACTATGTCAATTAACTCACACAAATCATGACTGTTTGTGAAGGAAACTATCTTATTTTCAATATAATATTTGGTACTAAATAGTATATAAATATATAGGAAAAAAACAATCATCATAGGATACAAGAAGTGAAATCCCAGTAAATTTGGAAGGATGACCAGCTGGAAGAATGTCATTATGTCATTTTCTCTAAGTGTCATCTATGCTCTATTTCCATTTTGGGCAGTATTTACCATCTGGCTTCACCTGACACAGTAGCCCCAACATCAACCTTATTTATAGAGTTTCGGGCACTCCAGGCTACAGTGAACTGCCCAGCAGTAACCCCCCAAACAAAACTAAACTGTGACCTAGGGCTAAAAATATAGGACAGCGATTGAGCACTTGTCTTGCACACAGCCAAGCCAGGTTTGATAACTGGCAACCCATAAGGTCCCCTGAGCACTGCCAGGAGTAATCCGTAATCGCAGAGTCAGGAGTAAGCCCTGGGCACTGCAGGGTATGGTTAAAAAAAATCCTGTTTGGGGTGGTGGGAGGGACACTGGGAACATTGGTGGAGGAGAATGGGCACTGGTGGAGCGATGGGTAAACAATCACTGTATGACTAAATTGCAAACACGAAAGTTCATAAGTCTGTAACTGTACCTCATGGTGATTCACTAATATATATTTTTTTTAATCCTGAACTATAACCCAGGGGCAGCTGATGGCTTGAATTTAGAACCATAAGCAAGCTCAGGACCATAGGGTGGCATAACTGGCATGTAGGATGGGAGTGGAGTGGGAGTGGTAAGTGAATGAATGAGTGAGCATGGACACTGGGTAGCTCTCCAGTCTCTGAGTACTGAATGCTTTAGTCCACATTGTGTTCTGTGCCACACCCATTTCCCATTTGCACTTAAAGGACTTCCGATAAAGAACTAGTAATAAATCCTTTTATGTTTCTTTGGAGTTATCATGCTACCAATGTTAAAGGAAAGGTAGAATCCAAGTTGGCTGGATTCTCCAAAGTTGGGCTTCTTAAAATGAAAAGTTCATCCTTCATCCCACCCCATCCTGACTGACAAGTAACTCTTGAGTTCCCGTTACCCTTTTTTACAGAGCTCAGATACCCAGAGAGTACTTTGTGGGCAGGATAATCACTGGTACAATTATCAGACAACTGACAGGCAATAATATTGGTCTTGACATTATGATGAATTTATTATTCACAAAGTACTGTTTTCCTTAAGATCAAATGAGGACATAGAGCCAGAGATTGGTTTCATCTCTCGTCCAGTTGGGATTTAGATGGAAAGAGTCAGTGACAGTCCACACCAATGTTTGATGGCATTAAAACTAATAATCAATATGCTTCTATAGGATACCCATTCAGCATAACCCTCCAGCCTACTCTTCAGAAAAATAGTTTATCACCTGAACATTTGGCATTGAACACTGAATAAGTGAAACTAATCTTTTTTCCTTAGCTTTATTCTCCCATTGTCCTAAAAGGATCTACCTCAAGTTGAGGCACTAAATCTAGGTGAGTTCCAATTATGAAATGTCTGATTGTTAGATATTCCTCTAAAGAATGCCCCAAACAATCAATCACAAATGCATCACATATCTCCTTACTGGGAGCACTGGGAGCTGAGGCACAAAACAGCACACACACACAAAAAGAATCAAAATGGCACTAGTTGATGGGCCCCTCTGAGGAAAAGCACAGGACACAGAACACATAGTTCTCTTACCTGACAAAACCATCTTCCTTGGTAACTGGGCACACTGAGACACTGGTGGCCAGATGGTCCCAGTTAATGTTCTCAAGGGTCACAAGCTCTGATGGCCTTGACTATTGCGAATGATCAGACTGTACCAGTGAGGCACATGCTGATGGCAGGGCAGATATCCTGACTTGTGGGGACACCATCTGGAGGTCTTGTCCTAGGGCAGAGTGCTGCTGGCTGTCCCCATCACATCACATACACAAGGCAGACCCAGGGGCGAGGTGTTATGTGGGAGGTGACAGGATCCCTCCAGATGCCTGCATCTCTGTCTCACCTGGGCTGACAAAGACACCTGACAAAGTCTGAATCTCTCACAGATCCTTAGAGGACCCGGGGGCTCCCAGGCACAAGCCTAACATGGAGATTGCCCCACCCACAGAGGTGTTTCCTGCTGATCCATGGAGCAAACATCATGGAGCTGCTTCACTGAGCCGTGGAGGTGACCCTGGCTGGGTTTGCATCCATCATCATTGAAACTCTGGAGAAATTTAAATCCCGAGTTGCACTGGTCACATCTGAGGCCTGCAAAGGAAAGAGTTTAAAAGGATGAGAAAGGAAAAAGGACCCACACAAGCATGCATGTTAGGAGAGGTACAAATAGGGCTTGGAGCTTGCACTAGTTTCAGCACGGAATTTGGGTCACTCTCTCCCCCACCATGCCACAGAGGCTGGTCTGGCCTTAAAAAAAAAGACATGGCACAATCAAGTTACCGTTCACCAAAAGCATGTTAAGCTCCTACATGTTTTATAAAATGTTATTATTGATTTTAGTACTATAATATAGTCAAGAGTGCCCTTATTACACATCCAGAGCACTTTAATAAATATTGAAGCTGTTACTAAGACAATAGACATTCTACTGATTTAAAACTATTATTTTTACTTTTAGCTATTTGAGCAGAGTATGTTTAAAGAAAGCATGGCAGAGGGCAGGGCCGTGCTCAAAGGGCTGAGTGCAGGCGGGAGACCTGGATATTTCCTGGCCTCCAGGCACTGCTGGGTCTGACTCAAAAACCAAATTAAAATGTGAAAAAAATAATATAGCATGGAGAACAGTACATCACAAAAACATACTGAAGATTTTCAAATTCCCACATTACTTTCCTGGAAATCAAGCTCCCCCTTCCCCTAAAAATGTCAGATAATATGTTAAGATAGTACCTTTTTTGTATTTACTTCTGAATGTCACAAATCTAAATACTATTTTTTTAAAAATCTCTGCAGTTGAAACTCATATTTAAATGCTTGCCTACACTCCTCAATTTTATCATTTTCAATTAATACAAAGTATGCTCTTATTGGGCCTTAATCACAATGCTTGCTTACCATGTTGTATGATTCCAAATATGTCTTTTAAAAGCTAAATTCTGCAGTATCTATTACTTTTGGGCTGGAGTGATAATACCCCGGGTAGAGTGTTTGCCTTGCATGTGGCCAACCTGGGTTCGATTCCTCCATTTCTCTTGGAAAGCCTGGGAAGCTACCAAGAGTATCCTGTCCCCACGGCATAGCCTGGCAAGCTACCTGTGGCATATCCAATATGCCAAAAACAGTAACAAGTCTCACAATGAAGACGTTACTGGTGCCCACTCAAGCAAATCCATGAGCAACAGGATGATGGTGACAGTGACTATTGCTTTCATTTCAAGAAGAACCTCTATACATTTCACAAACAGAAAACAATGTTAAATCAACTCAACTTAAACCTCTGTCAATCTAGTCTAGTTTCCAAAAAGTATATTACAAAGCAAAGGAATTTTTTAAATATGCTTTAGAACCACAAATGCTGAGATGCAAAATACTTCCTCTAGACAGGCTCACAAATCCATGAATTTAAAATAACTGAGATGTGGGGCTGAATCGAGGGAAGCATGTATTTTTAAAATCATAGTAGCAATAAAAAAAAAAGTCCTAAAATAAGAGTCAAAACCCCACTCAGGAACTCCTCTAAAGAAAAGCATTTTCTATGCTGGAAGGAAACACGTGCTATGTATCTATATACAGGGATAAAAATTCAGGCACTCCAGTGGAGGCAAGTTCTTTAGCAGTGATGAATGACTCACCTAAGGCATATCATTTAATTTCAATAAGGAAAATAAAAAAGGACCACTATTGCTGCAAATTTTAAAAATAACTGTATTGTTAACAAGAATTATGACTCATTTTGAACTATTAAAATTGGTCTACATGGATTCATATCATATCAGTTTTAAAAATATGCGCAGTGCTTATTTGAATATGCCATACATATTCCTGACAGGTAATCTATTCCTAACGATACCCAGGAAGGCCTACGGGGCATCACATCGGGTGTTAACAAGTACAGGCAAGTTAGCACACTTGGCATTTAATTCACATTCGTCTCCCTTTTTATTCTAGATGAATGACCTACTTTAATAAAATTATTGGTGCTAATGTATTTTACCGGTGATAGAATCATTTGTAAGATTTAACAGTTTTGTTAACTCTAACAGTTTGCTTTCTGAAACATACACAACATACACTTGCATTTTGCTGTTTTTTTAAAAAATCACACTAGCAAAGTACAAACCAAGTAAGATTACTTGTTAATCCCATTAGGAAAATGAATGTGTATATGTATATATACATATCAAGTACAGACTTTTATTAAAGGCATTACATGTGCAGAAATAACTAGTAACATTACAAAATGATGATTTCATTTTCAAAACATGTATTTATGTTTTCTTTCATAAAAATATCTGGATAAACCAATAAATGATGTGACTAGAAGGGAGGTGATAGAAATTGTTAGTAAACAATAAATTTTGATTTTATTTTCCTTAAACTCAGGAATCTAATTATTGATGTAATGATTCCAGTGGAATAGTAGGGTAACCATTTTATTTCTTTTCTAGTCTTATCTTTTCATTTTTCTTTCACATATATTTATATTTATTTATATAAATACATTTATATTTATATGAGCATATTTATGCTTACTTAATATTACCCTTGAGTACCAGAATGTCCCAACTCATACCCAATAATATAAGATAAATTACACATTAAACAACAGAGGACATATTATGTATTGTATTTAAAGATTTTAGAATTCACTTAACATCACAGGTAACAAGGATCTTCTTTTCTTATGAGTAATTTTTTCTCCCTCAAAAGCTAGTTTTATTTGCTTGCAAGGCATAAGATACATTATGTTAAAAATTGTAATGTATACTTCTTTAAGCCTGATAAATCTTGTCACTCCATTAGACACACAGGCATAATTTCTATCACACTAGAATAAAGTACTTGCTTGGCATAGGCATACACAATAATGCATGTGTATGTACAGATGTAAGAGGTGAAGAGTTTCTCATAGAGCCTGCGTCACAGAAATGAAAACATTGCCTAACTGACTTCTACTGGGTGTCCACAAAGATGCACATGCAAGTGTGTATGTTGCAGACACGTGCATGTGCATGTGTGTGCACATGTGCATGTGTGTGTGTGTGTGTGTGTGTGTGTGTGTGTGTGGAGAAGCATACTACTGAGGGAAGTTCTGTATTGTTATGAGGTGCAGGTCAGTGTGAGAGAAATCAGGGATGGCTCCGGCAGCTTGGATAACAAAAGGAAGGTGAAGTTCTTTTCTTAAACTTCTACATAAACCAAGACGTGCCCACTTCCGACACAAGCCTCACTTCATCAGGAAACTTTCCCCTCGTAATATTCTCATATATCAACATTTCAAGGTGCATTATGTACATAGTGCATTCTGGGCACTTGATAAATTTTGTCCTTATGTGGCTGTGGTTTGCCTCAAAAATGTTGGATGTAATAAATTGCTATAATCAAATCTAATTTCTGAAAAATACCTGTGGGAGTAACAAACAAAAAAGCATGTCTTGTATTAAAAAAATGATAAATAACACTGAAGGTAGCTGTTTATTATAATCAGCTTGGTACTGAATTACAAAATTAAAATTAGATGGCCCTTTATAACTAACCCTAGCAATATATATGATGTGTGGAATTATGTTAACTTATTTTGCATTTCATAGGAACAGTTCAAAGAAATATAATAGAAAAAAATGGAAAGATTTATCACAAAGGACCTTGTAGCAAAGAATATTCTGGAAAAAAATCCATTTATTTTGGTCTATTAAGAAAACTAGCATGGAAATGATTTGCTTGGAACTCATTAAGTATAAACCATTTTGAGAAAATGTTAATTTTCTAAAAGAAACATCTTTGCAGTAAGCAAATGATGTTTTTTTTCTCTGACTTATTAGTATGGACCTAAGCGCACTAAGGCAGCTACAGAATAAAGAAACTTCTAAAGGATTGATTAAACTAAACTTCAAGCTGGAGTTTGATAAAATTAATAATTTCATCATTTTTAGACAGCTAATTTCATCAAAATTATTTTTTTCGTTTCCACTCTGCCTTGAGCAAGAAAATCTGCTTGAGTCTTAAGTCAAGAAATCAAACAGAGAATTTGATTTGGGATAGTAATAGAGACATGATGGCAAACTTTGGCATTACACATACCAATAGCATTTGCTTTGCACTTGCACTGGCTGGAGTTTGGGTGACAGGTGATGTCTCCATCCAAGCTCCCCAAGGATTCCCAGTCAGCAGGATGTGACTCTGGTGGACTTTAGGGTCCTTTCTGGCATCCACTGCAGGCTCTGCCAGACAAGTGTCTCTC